>NW_007378091.1:79194-156425 GCF_000475195.1 Diaphorina citri | reverse complement strand
ACTGGGGTTACAGGTATCCTGTGCTTTTTGCTTTTTGGTAGGAAACATTATTGAGGTGTCATCATCTTATTTTATTTTATTTTTTATTTATTTGATTTTTATTTCATATTTGATTTTTTGTTTTTGCTCATTTGATTATTCTTCTGTTATGTATTAACATCTGTGGTCATCACAGACATCGAACATCGAAAAATAAAACATCGATGTTCGATGTTTCCATCGAAAGAAAAACATCGATGTTGACATTGATGTTTTTGTTCCGATGTATCGATGTTTTCAAAACATCGATGTCGATGTCCCAACCCTAGTTCAAAGGATGTGGTGCCATGTCCGTTTCCTTTCGACTTCGTAACCTCTTCCATATCCACACTAGTGACTAGTCAGTACTATCTGGTGCACCAATATGCACCATGGTAGGAATATGGCATAAGTGGTTCTTTTGAAACCATTTGCCAAAACCATATATGTCAGCCGAAAGCAATCGCCCTAGGGCTGATTGAGAGGCTGACGAAAAATGACAATAGGTCAATAGGACTTAATTTGTGGCCAAATTACAGGCTCGTTTTCTCCAAAAGAGTATACTGCTCTTCCAGTAGGTATACCAATCAAGCATATGAACAGTAGGTACACCAAATTCTAATCTATTCTACTGGTTCCTTGAGGAAGTGAAGAGGAGGGAGAGGAGGAAGAGAAAGAAGACGGAGAGGAAGAAGAAGAAGGAAAGGAAGGAGGAACACCAGATGAGTCCGAGAATCCCAAATCGGCCAAATCATCCGATTTGGGTTCCAACTCAAAAAAGGTCATCCGAGTTGCGTCCCCGGTACCTGAGATTGAACCTATATACTTGAGACCATAAAGTAAATATATAAGTATATAACGAACAGGGTGACCAAAAATAACTGTACCTATACAGTGTTGGACTAGCTCAAGTCATTCGCTTCTCATAATTACACCACTCTAACAGATCCTTATCAGTTGTACCTTACGTAAATAAGAGCATAGCACAATATGAGAACCATTAAATCAGCAATAGAAGATCTACAAAACTGAACTCTAAACTTCAGGTACTGAACTAAGAGCACGCGTCTGGTTAGCCTGAAGACGCGGGTTCGAATCTCGGAAAAGGCAAGAAAAGCATCTTGCCAGACTCCTATCAGATATGACTAGGTGGTCTCATTAAGTACTCTATTACATCCCATCAAATAATGGATCAGTTAAACTTTACATCAACAGCACAGTAGAAACGTTACATACAAGTCACATATTTCAACAGAATCACAACTGGGACAGCTATCCAAAGCGTGGGAGAACATGGGAGAATGAAAACCATCATAATACATATCAAAACCTGTAATAATACTACTAGGTACCCATAATACGTATACCCTGCTTATTATGGGTAGTACATCGTCTCCAAACTCCAAATTAATTCCCACTCTCGCGTACGACAATGTACCATTAGCTTAGTTTGTACGATATCATTAGTGTCTCAATACGATAATGAACGAACTGTCGAAATAGTGGGAGCCGATCTACCGCACCTTCTCCTATTGGGCAACATAAATAAGCTTTCCTCTGGAAAGAACATGAATAAAGCGTTTGACTTATAAGAATAAAATTAGGTGTTCGTAGCACAAATAAGCTAATTAATTCTAATGAGTCTGATGACACTTACTTTGATGTTTATCCGCGAGCATAATCAAAGAACTGGGCAGATCCCTCCGCCTTTGAATACTTCTTAGTACCCTGTTTCCCTCTTTCTGCACATGTGCGCATGTATGTACTGCCAAAATAAAATTTCAAAATACGGAAAGCGTCAAAAAAGCTTACTCGGTAAAGAGACTACAAAGGATCTAGGTAATAGGTGAACATTGGTATGAAAGCAATGAAAAATGTTGACATTTTATACTAGTAAAGCAAAACTTGAAACTTTGAGACCTTGGTCTTCTCGGAGTCGATAATGAACGCAGGGTGATTAAAATCGCACGCGACGCTAATTTTTTGGCAGTTCGTCCCGGCAGAAGGGGTGGCGAATTACTTCTTTTTGGTCAGAAATCAGACAGAATGGAAGAAAGTATATTCTGTCCATCTTTCACGCTTCAGGCAAGCCACTGAGAGGGGATTTGAGGGAGAAGAAAGAGAAAGACGGGTAAGGATGAGGAGGAAGAGAAGGAGAAAGAGAAAGAGGAGAGAAAGGAGAAGGATAACAAGTTACAAGTATATAATATTGATCCCCCCGCTGTTTTCTTGCAAATGATGAGCAGAAAGCTTGGGTAGCCTTTGGTCGAGAGGAAGTACCTACATTCAGATAAAAATAAAAATGCCTTTGCAAATTCCTCAACAATTCCCGGACTTTTTTGTTGAATATAGGCAGTTCTTCTCCCCCTCCTGAATTTATACAAAGGTTGAAGAATCTTATAAAAATATAATAACAATACAAAAGCGGGGCTGAAATTTTTAACTGTCGAAATAGTGGGAGCCGATCTACCGCACCTTCTCCTATTGGGCAACATAAATAAGCTTTCCTCTGGAAAGAACATGAATAAAGTGTTTGACTTATAAGAATAAAATTAGGTGTTCGTAGCACAAATAAGCTAATTAATTCTAATGAGTCTGATGACACTTACTTTGATGTTTATCCGCGAGCATAATCAAAGAACTGGGCAGATCCCTCCGCCTGAAGAAGCACATGACTTTGGCTTCAACGTTACCATTCGCCGTCTGAAAACAAAACAAAAATGGGTAGTATTAGATTCTAGAAATTAAATTGATCCCAAGGGCAAGGAAAACCTAGACCCTTTACAAATGGGATGTGCCTGAAGGCATGTGACGTGTCCCAATCCACTCGATTCCAATCCATACTGTGTGCTGAAGCCAGAACTTGGCGGACCCTCCGCCTGAAGAAGCACATGACTTTGGCTTCAACGTTACCATTCGCCGTCTGAAAACAAAACAAAAATGGGTAGTATTAGATTCTTGAAATTAAATTGATCCCAAGGGCAAGGAAAACCTAAACCCTTTACAAATGGGATGTGCCTGAAGGCATGTGACGTGTCCCAATCTCCCAATCCACTCGATTCCAATCCATACTGTGTGCTGAAGACAGAACTTGGCGGGACGCACGTGGGAATCAAGGTGCGTGGTGCGGCGGGGAGATGCGGTTGTTCTATTGTGGATCAGCATTATCAGCAATTAAGATCAGGAATTCAGATTCATATCTTTTTCCATAATGTTCCTTTGGATTTTAAAGTACTGTAATTAGCCGTACACGGCACGATAAAGGCATAATTTTATTCGCCAGTTGTTTCCAAACACACCAAGTACTCATTATCCCCAGGTGCTTTTGACAAAATCGACAAAGCCCCTTATTAAATTTATAAGATCAAGAAGCTGCGAAAATAATTTCACATACGAGCAAATAAATAAAACTCCAAGTAGGTACTAGTCAACAGAATTCCCCAGGTGCTTTTGACAAAATCGACAAAGCCCCTTATTAAATTTATAAGATCAAGAAGCTGCGAAAATAATTTCACATACGAGCAAACAAATAAAACTCCAAGTAGGTACTAGTCAACAGAATCGGACTTTTTCGTAAATTTTGGCTCAAAATGCCTAAAATATGACGTTTTTTATGACATTTTAGAAAATTTCGGCGTTTTATGATGTTTTTCCCAAAAAAGCTAAAATATGACGTTTTAGTATGATATCATGACATTATGACGTTTGAAGGACTCTGCTTATGACTATTGAGATACACTCCCTAATCTATTTTGTATACAGGGTGTTGTGTAGAGTTCTCTATAGCAGGGGTTCCTCAATTTTTGAGTAGGTACTGCGTACCACCTGACACCTCAAGGTTCTTTTAGCGTATCACCAAACATCAATTCATGTGGTTCGGGGTTTAAATAAATTATAGCGCCGCAGGCGAAATTTTTTGTTAATTGTAGTAAGATGTCACAATTTTTTAGTGCATTGATTATAATTTTTTTCTCTCCCAACTAGGGTTACCAGATTTCTGTTTTTCGTATTTACGAGATTGATCATAAAAATGGGGTTTTCAAATCTCTTCGCGTACCACCAGAAATGCTTCCGCGGACCACTAGTGGTACGCGTACTACAGATTGGGAACCTCTGCTCTGTAGTATGTGTCTTTGCTCGTACATACTTTGCTCTTATGATTTCGGGATCGATCAAGCCTATGTTGGTTCCGTAGAGACATCTTCAGAGTGTGAGTTCTGCTGTTCACTTTAAAAGCAAGATTAACTTACACCTCGGTAACGATTCTTTCTTTCAGATGGCAAGTTTATCCTGGAGCTCTCACATAGGAAGGAGGGAGAGAGGACATGTTGGATCCCGGTACCGAAGAAAACATATTGGCCTGCTGTCGGCACCCCAAGACAAGAAAGTTCGACATCCCTTAGTGGTAAGTTGTACAACATATGGCGAAAACATATTGGCCTGCTGTCGGCACCCCAAGACAAGAAAGTTCGACATCCCTTAGTGGTAAGTTGTACAACATATGGCAGGTTTGTTTGCAGAAGGATTCCAGTTCAATTCTTGAATATTATTATGTAGCTTTGAAAACCATAGCACCATTGAATTCAGATCAGAATCTTCTGAACAAGAAACTAAAAGAAAATCATGTAAAGTACATATCGTTATGTAACTCACCTTTGTGTCAACTTCTTTTAAATCAAAGACAGGACCTGTGAAAGGACTTTTTTTTTTACTGTGAACTCCATCTGAGGTTTGAAAATAAATTGCTATAAAAATGTTTATTGGTTTTGTGTTACTGGACTAAGACTGAATAAACGCCTTGAAATTATTTTAAGGGCGGCCAGGTCTACAAAGGGCAAAAACTTGCCTAATGGTAAATAAATACTAAATTTCTTTTCCCCCCCGGATTTTTTTTTTTTTACTATAACTCTGTATGTAAAGTGTGTGCCTTTGTCTGAGTTTTGATATCAACATTATTATTTTTTTATATATACATTACAAACTTTTTGTGTAGGTACACGTTTCTAGAAATCGTCCTGTTATCATTTTTAACTAGAGGAAATGTAAAAATCACTTAAATCCAACATGATTTTTAACGTTGAAATTTGGGAATTCGTTAAAAACTGCAATTGATTCAACTTAACCTGTATTATAAAACTGTATAAAACAAAGAGATAATATTTTAATATGTATTTTGTATGATAAACATTTGAGTCTGTTTGTATTTTTTGTAATAAGTAAATGTGTGTTTTGGTTTGTGGAAAATGAATTATAATCTGGCTTGCCTTCCATTAAAGGCACCCATAACTTAATATCAGACGCCATTTTAAAGTTAGATTGTATTTAACGTAATTTTCAAAATTCAGGAGGTACGTATCCAACTATCCACCTGTGAAATTTAAATGATCAAAGATCACAAAATTGCTCAAATGGTATTGAAATATTCCTTGTAGACCCAGAAAAATTTAATTTTGTGTGCTTGAACGAGCTGTACCGAATTTAATGAGTAATGCCTACACTTTTAGAAGTAAAATTCTTTGTTTTACGCACGAACACACACTTGATTAGGAATAATAAACCTACCTCAATTATACTGCTAAAATGAGACTGAAAAGTCCCTTTACCCCGCAGTCTAAATGTAAAATGAATCAACTAAAAAGTAGATATTGTGTAGGTATGTACCTTGTGAACTATGACACAAAATTATTGTATAGCCTGTTTGATAACTCCTATTCACAGACGGATATTGTATGTAATGAAATTTGACTGAAAACTGCCATATGAACAAAATAGATAATTTTATTAGACACCCCCCTATGTAAAATTTTAAGTCGGTTTCAATGTCTCATCTGTCAGTTGTTCCTTGGCTCAAATATTTCATCTGATCTCTTATCTGATTTTGGTCAAAGGCTATACAATCTGCAGTCAACCAATGAGATTTGAGATCATTTCTTTTTATTATTATTATTATCATTTTCAATTTAACCAAAAATGACTGGACTTTAGGGAACATTTTTGTTTAGACGTTGAATGTGACATAGTCACTGCTAATGACTGGCTGTAAACCAAATTACTTTGTTAAGGTCAGTATCACGTGCGCAAATGATTTGGAAGTTATTTTAAAAGATGCGCAACGCGCAACATTTTCAAGTGTCATAATATGCCCCTTTCATGCGCAAATGAAAGCTGTATGTTTCGTCCTTCATTGATAATATGTTATATTAATAATATCTATTAATATTATTATGTTCTAATCTATTACTAATGTATTTCCTATTACTGACTATGAACAGTCTTTTCAGTTACGAGTATGAAATCTCATTGAGAATTTATTACAGGCATTTCCTGGGTGCCCAAATTTGGTGTAAACTATTCGTCCACACGTCACTATGCGTAATATGTCCACCGGACCAAGCTAGATGCATAATACATGAGAGTACATCAGAGTAGTAGCGTCTGACATGGACAGCTAGGCCATTGGAATGTAATAGCTATAGCCTACTAGACTGTAGGACACCTTGGTACTTATTAAGGTCTGACTACATTGGAACTCTAAGTGGTAAGGTCTTATTGTTCCGAAATCGAAGAAAGAAGGACAGGACAGGAGAAAGCCAGCTGTTCCGAGAACGAACCATATCCGTTCAGGATAAAATCCGCCCCGGCCGGGAATCGAACCAGCGACCTAGCGCTAGCGCTTACGAGGCAGCCGCGCTACCAATCAAGCTAACTAGACTGGCATTGTACTTTTGATGGTGTATAATAAGGCCCATGATAACAAGGGACAATTTAAAATGAGGCCCATAATAAAAACTGAACTTTTTTGACATGCCCACTGTAGATTTCGATTAGGGGATAAATTTCTCAGATCCCTCACTGGAATGATATGAAACAATATTGATCTAGGATCTCGTGCTGCATAATAAATACATTAATAGTCAAAGCAAGCAACTCTGATTCATTGATTAATGAAATGTAATTATCAGAAGGTCATTTGCGAGGTAGAAAGTTGAAGCAGTCAAAGAGAGTGAGAAGATGGAATGCATAGGGAAAAGTGGGAGAGCAAGCAAATGTAAGTATAAGCAAACGTCTGTTGCCGAGATTAAAAGCAATAATTATGTCACTTCCTAATTAACCTCTCTGTTCTAATGGTCACTTGACATGTGTGTCTATTAGAAGGTGCATCTTTAAACCCCTCCCTTGAGAGATGAGCTAATTTGTTGACAACCATTCGAATTAAATGTTCAACTCAAACAGATAATCCAAAATTCAGATAGGTATGTATTTATTGAATAAAGATAATAATTAATTACCATGTCAATAATCTGAAGAGAATTTTGACTTACCTCTCTGTTCTAATGGTCACTTGACATGTGTGTCTATTAGAAGGTGCATCTTTAAACCCCTCCCTTGAGAGATGAGCTAATTTGTTATGACAACCATTCGAATTAAATGTTCAACTCAAACAGATAATCCAAAATTCAGATAGGTATGTATTTATTGAATAAATAATAATTAATTACCATGTCAATAATCTGAAGAGAATTGACTTCTTGTTTAACACTTACAAGTGTCATGTCAACATAACAAGATAGGTATACTCGTATTTCCTATATCAACAAAGACACTAACTTCCACTCTCTAGACCAGGGGTTTCCAACTTCCATGTGTATGCGGGCCACATGCTACATTGGCTAAAGGTCTTATGGTTCCGAAAGCGAAGAGAGAAGGAAAGGAAGACAGGATAGGACAAAGCTAGCCGTTCCGAGAACAAACCTTATAATCACCAGGCGGGAATCGAACCCGCTCCCTAGCACTTAGTAGGCAGACGCGCTACCCTTCAAGCTAACTAGGCTTGAAGGCTGGCGAATAAATTTTGAACACACATGAGCTCTAATGTACAAAGCCACTTTACCCACTTTGGCTAAAGCTAAATAGAAAGATTTTTGTACAACTGGAACTACTCGTAATCTGTCTCAAGTAGACCTAACCAAAGGTGTATCCAAGTACCTCATTGGTTATGAGTTCCTAAATCTATCTCAGTTAGAAATTCATTGTTTTAGTGTGTGTTGAACAATTCAACCATTTACTTAAAGTAGCCTCAAAATAAAAGGTAAAACTTGATATATTAATCTCACTAATTTTGTGTTTTTTCCAGACTATGTCTACTTTGAGACATCCTCAAACCAGCCCTACCAAATCAGGAGGATAGAAGAATTAAACAAGGTATGTACGATTGGACCACATAGCAGTAAACCCAAGTCTACAGTCCAACGATAACACATCTTGGTCAATACCTCTTGGTATTTTGTAAATCATTTTGGGAAATTGGTGTAATTTAATTTAGAACAAACACATTTAATTCAGAACAAACACATTTCAAGTAGGGACCTACATACTTGCATAAATACTGTGGTACTAGTGGTACCTAAGTAAAAGTAAGACAAATAACCAATGTTCATAGTAGTGTTTGACACTTAAATTCTTCCTCAAGGGTTGCCCCTCCTCCTATTGTAGATGCTAGGTACTTACAACCCAAGTACTTACACTATTGAACATAAAAAAGCAACTCTGTACATAAAATGCACCTGGGTAGGTGTGTACAATGAGCAATGTGCATTATGATTATTGTGAATTATATGTTGCAGAAAGTTCTAATTTAATTTATCATATTGTGGTCTCTGGTGTACATTGTGATATTATCATAGTAACACTTATTTTATTATTTATCTTTACTCATGTACCTACCCTCTTACACTTTTATACTTATTTTTACTTACCTCCTATTGAACTTGATTATAATGTCATCCCTCCCATACTCCCATTCTCTCCTTCCTTCTTCCTATTTAGAGCTAACTGTAACTGCCAAGGTCTTATCATTGGATAGAGCTAACTGTAACTGCCAAGGTCTTATCATTGGATAGAGCTAACTGTAACTGCCAAGGTCTTATCATTGGATAGAGCTAACTGTAACTGCCAAGGTCTTATCATTGGATAGAGCTAACTGTAACTGCCAAGGTCTTATCATTGGATAGAGCTAACTGTAACTGCCAAGGTCTTATCATTGGATAGAGCTAACTGTAACTGCCAAGGTCTTATCATTGGATAGAGCTAACTGTAACTGCCAAGGTCTTATCATTGGATAGAGCTAACTGTAACTGCCAAGGTCTTATCATTGGATAGAGCTAACTGTAACTGCCAAGGTCTTATCATCCCAAAGTCGAAAAGAGAAGGAAGATGGGAGTAGAAGAAAGCCAGCCGTTCCGAGAACGAACATCATCCGTTCAGGATAAAATCCGCCCCGGGCGGTATTCGAACCCGTGGCCTAGCGCTTACAAGGCAGACGCACTACCAACCAAGCTAACTAGGCTGGCCCAACCCTTTGAAAACGATACAGACGACAGACATCTCACACTGGAGGCTATCTAGCAGACGCACTACCAACCAAGCTAACTAGGCTGGCCCAACCCTTTGAAAACGATACAGACGACAGACATCTCACACTGGAGGCTATCTGCTATCTGGTCGCTGGTCGCGCAACACAACGCATAGGTACTACTGGTGTAATGGTTGTTGTGCTATGTTTTTAAAGGTTTTTCGTTTTCAATTTTACGTCATATTTTTTCTGTGAAAAGCTGTGAAGTTTTATGGAACGTGGGCCTGATTCCCTGATTGACTTCGCCATTTTATACTTCGCAATTTTCTGATGGTATAATGCTCCATTTCCCTATTCCCCAACATTACTTACTTACCACTATGAAAGGAAAATACGACTTTTCTGTATTCCTTTCTTTCCTGTTGCTATCCTTCCCAAGAGTTATTCATTTAGGCGTTACGCTAACTGTAACTGCCAAGGTCTTATCATCCCAAAGTCGAAAAGAGAAGGAAGATGGGAGTAGAAGAAAGCCAGCCGTTCCGAGAACGAACATCATCCGTTCAGGATAAAATCCGCCCCGGGCGGTATTCGAACCCGTGGCCTAGCGCTTACAAGGCAGACGCACTACCAACCAAGCTAACTAGGCTGGCCCAACCCTTTGAAAACGATACAGACGACAGACATCTCACACTGGAGGCTATCTGCTATCTGGTCGCTGGTCGCGCAACACAACGCATAGGTACTACTGGTGTAATGGTTGTTGTGCTATGTTTTTAAAGGTTTTTCGTTTTCAATTTTACGTCATATTTTTTCTGTGAAAAGCTGTGAAGTTTTATGGAACGTGGGCCTGATTCCCTGATTGACTTCGCCATTTTATCGCAATTTTCTGATGGTATAATGCTCCATTTCCCTATTCCCCAACATTACTTACTTACCACTATGAAAATACGACTTTTCTGTATTCCTTTCTTTCCTGTTGCTATCCTTATTCATTTAGGTGTTACAATTATGATTATTGTGAATTATATGTTGCAGAAAGTTCTAATTTAATTTATCATATTGTGGTCTCTGGTGTACATTGTGATATTATCATTGTAACACTTATTTTATTATTTATCTTTACTCATGTACCTACCCTCTTACACTTTTATACTTATTTTTATTTACCTCCTATTGAACTCAATTATAATGTCATCCCTCCCATTCTCTCCTTCCTTCTTCCTATTTCTGGCCTGTGTCTGCAAGTTGTTTGGTCTATTTTTTTACGAGGTTGGATAGAGGTAACTGTGCTCAAAATCCATACCTATTATTGTATTGTACGTAATGATGTTGGGTACTTTTTATTTACTTTTTTCAAATCATTATAAACAGACCAACAGATATGTACTATGGTATTATAAACCATTTGAACTTTGGTTTCATGAAGCTTTGCTGATAAATCGACAGCACGTTATAGATGGCCCGGCATAACGGTGGCGTTATGGTCAAGGCGATAGCTCGCTAATCTGTTTAAACCTAGTTAGCTTAGAGTCTTAGCAGGTAGCGCGCCTACCTTATATGCGCTAGGTCGCAGGTTCGCTTCCCACCCGGGGCGGATTTTATCCTAAACAGATAAGGTTCGTTCTCGGAACAGCTGGCTTTCTTCTATCCTGTCTTCCTTCTCTCTTCACTTTCGGGACGATAAGGCCTACGGTTTTAGTTTCCTCTGTCATATCTCTTTCACGAAAAAGCTGTGACAAGTACCTACACGCCGAAAAGGAGCTACTAACTTTTTATGTCAGGAGAAGGTTTTAAACCCAAGGCCTCTAGGTTAAGAGTCCTACGATTTTCTACCACTGAGGAATTCGGACTCATAGGTAATGGGCTATTTAAGCTGTGATGTTTAATTATTTCTCGTATTTTCTCGTAGATAAAACAATGCCACTGATGGAAGAAATTAAAGAAACAAACCTGTTTCTTTCTCGCTTCCCTGTGTTTTTTTTTCCGAGGTGATATTATTACACGTAACAATGGAAGGGGTGGGTAGCTGGGGGTGGGTGACCCTTTTGAGGTGGGTGGTTTTTTCGGATTGAGGAGGGTAGGGGAGAGAAATGGGAAACATTAAGGAAGGGGGGATAAAGGAGAGGAAGGGAGGGGAAAAGGGACAGAGAGGGTTAGAGAGGAAGAAAATAGAGTAGGGAAAGAGGGAGAGAATGGGGTAGCGAGAGAGGAGAGTAGGAAGTAAAATGAATGAAGGAGTAGGAAGAGGGAGAGGAGGTATTTATATTTGTTACAAGTATATAATATTGATCCCCCCGCTGTTTTCTTGCAAATGATGAGCAGAAAGCTTGGGTAGCCTTTGGTCGAGAGGAAGTACATTCAGATAAAAATAAAAATGCCTTTGCAAATTCCTCAACGATTCCCGGACTTTTTTGTTGAATATAGGCAGTTATTCTCCTCCTCCTCCTGAATTTATACAAAGGTTGAAGAATCTTATAAACATATAATAACAATACAAAAGCGGGGCTTGCTCAAGTCATTCGCTTCTCATAATTACACCACTCTAACAGATCCTTATCAGTTGTACCTTACGTAAATAAGAGCATAGCACAATATGGGAACCATTAAATCAGCAATAGAAGATCTACAAAACTGAACTTTAAACTTCAGGTACTGAACTAAGAGCACGCGTCTGGATAGCCTGAAGACGCGGGTTCGAATCTCGGAAAAGGCAAGGAAAGCATCTTGCCAGACTCCTATCGGATATGACTAGTTAGGTGGTCTCATTAAGTACTCTATTACATCCCATCAAATAATGGATCAGTTCAACTTTACATCAACAGCACAGTAGAAACATTACATACAAGTCACATATTTCAACAGAATCACAACCGGGACAGCTATCCAAAGCGTGGGAGAACATGGGAGAATGAAAACCATCATAACATAATACATATCAAAACCTGTAATAATACCACTACCCATAATACGTATACCCTGCTTATTATGGGTAGTACATCGTCTCCAAATTAATTCCCACTCTCGCGTACGACAATGTACCATTACCTAGCATTAGTTTGTACGATATCATTAGTGTCTCAATACGATAATGAACGCAGGGTGATTAAAATCGCACGCGACGCTAATTTTTTGGCAGTTCGTCCCGGCAGAAGGGGTGGCGAATTACTTCTTTTTGGTCAGAAATCAGACAGAATGGAAGAAAGTATATTCTGTCCATCTTTCACGCTTCAGGCAAGCCACTGAGAGGGGATTTGAGGGAGAAGAAAGAGAAAGACGGGTAAGGATGAGGAGGAAGAGAAGGAGAAAGAGGAGGGAAAGGAGAAGGATAACAACATCAAGAAGGAGGGGAGGGAGGTGGTTTCTTTCAAACATCTTCATCAGAACATAATCTCTGGTAGTCTAGTCAAGTGCCCATTTGAAAGCATTTCTCTCAGATTTTACCATCGACTCCCTGTTCAGAGGATCATGAGTTCGAATCTTTTAATAGAACCACAAAATTCAATGTGTCCACCCACGAAGGTTATTGGTACCACCCAGAATAATCAAACTATTATATCATTAATGTGGTGTATTGTGTTAATTCATGGCAAATACGAATAATACCATTACTCATCAAGTGCACACATGCAATGTTTTGGCAAGGTCTCATACACATGAACAGGGTGTCTCATATTACTTCGATACATGGTATTACGTTTTATATAGGGTGATCCAAAGAATATTTCACACCATGTATCGAAGTAATATGAGACACCGCTGTTCATGTGTATGAAACCTTGCCAAACATTGCAGTTCATGCAGTGGTTGTACGAAATGTTATTATTCGTCAAATACTGGCCATATCGCCCCGGATTTAACACAGTACACCACTCATGTAACAAAAAAGTCCACCTGAATTATTCTGGGTGTAGTAAAGGCCCTAATAATGGGCTTAAGGCTGGACACAATGAATTTATCGATTCTATCAAAAAGACTGCTTCGAAACACTCATGATTCGAATCGCTCGCGTGATCACATGGAGAGCTCATTCGCGATGGAAAAATCTGAGAGAAATGCTTTTCAGAATGGGCATCCTTGACTTAGATACACCAGAGATTATGGTTCTGACACGAAGCTTCATTGGTTGTCTTGAATCAAATTTCATGCTTTTTGTTTATTGATATCTACTACCTTATCATCTAGTACTCAGATTACTCCTCACTAACCATCCATTCTTATTAGTGATGCTCTATTATCCTACTGAATATCACGTCTAAGTGTACCTCATGCCTGACCGTGATCATGGTACTTAAGAGACTTACTTAACCTACAATTAGCTCCCTTTTTTGCCTACTTCCAAGATTTCTTCTATTTTTTCACTTTTTCTAAACAAAAATTCAAGTTTTCTATTTCCAAAATGGTACATGTTACCGCACTGAAAAAGTGCTCAAAGTTTTGAGGTGGGTGGTAAAAAAAGGTGGTTTTTTTCGTTTGTATCCTGATACAGCTGGCGTTAGCATGAGAAGTGGGGGTGTGGGATTGGAGGGATAGGGAGAGAAGACGAGAGGCGCCGAGGGGCTGGCAAAAGTTGGGTGTGAGGAGGCAAGGGGGTATTTGGGATCCTTTGTTAGTTACCCAGGAGACAGAACTTTTCGGGGATGAATGTGGAGGAAAACATGCCGAATGAGGAACGCCAAAGTTAAACACAATGTTAGCAATAAGATATGTCTATCAATTACTAAAACATACCAAGAGAAAGAGACATTGGGGCATTGGACATTGAAGAAGTAGACCTCGGTTTTAATTCTGGCCCATTATCTTCCGAGCAGGAATTGAAGAAATGGTCAAGTAATATCAGAAACAAGCGATTTTGCCTAGTTCTCAAAAGAATTCACTAACTACCTATGGCCCAATCATATATGTCAAGTTTATATAAAGAAGGAAAAACAAAGAACAAAAAATGGGGGGAAAATTCGGGAAGAGCAGGAATTTTCCGAAAGAATGGAGAGACTAAAAGGGACGTAATAAATGTATAGAAAAAGAACAGAGTGCAAAATATATTAGACGAAGAAGGAAGAGGTGGAAATGATTATACAACGCGGTGGTCTGTCTCTCTCTCCCCCTTTCTCTTTCTATCTCTTTTCTCTTTTTCTCCCTCCCTCCCTTCCATTCTCTTTCTCTGTCTCTTTCCATTTCCCTTCTTCTCTGTTTCAATCTCTTCTCCTCGCCTCTCTTTTTCTTTCTCTCTCTCCATCGTCTGACCTCCTCACACCCACAACAATCTTCTCTCCTTGTCATACAGGTCCTACACCATTTGCAGTGTTCAAAGAGACTATACATTATTAACAAGACAGAGTGAGAAAGGAAAGAGAGGGGGGGAGGGAGTGAAAGGAGGGAGAGATAGAGAGTGAAAAAGAAGGAAAGGGATGAAAGAGGAGAGAGAGAGAGAGATAAGGAGATGAAAGAGAACGAAAGGGATGCAAAAAGAGAAAGAGAGAGAGAGAGAGAGAGAGAGAAAGAGAGAGAGAGAGAGAGAGAGAGAGAGCATGAAGAAAGTACCTAAATATAGAGAACAGAGGCTCAAAGAGAGATAGCATCATCATAGATCCAGGTCCACTAGACATTTGCCTGGAAAAATTTCAGATTTTCTATGACTAGGTTACAGTAGGTAAAATAAGTATTTTTTCTCTCACAGTAGGTATAATAAGTACTTTTCTTCTTCATCCTCTAGATTTTCCCTGTGTTGCCTACTTTGTTTTTCGTTGACAATAACTTGAACTTGGATTTTCTATCGTTGACCACAACTTGGGCTTAAAATCACTTTTTCGTACTCGGGGACCTTATTTTTACCTATTTACCGATCTTGGAATTTGGACTGATTCCATTTTACTTTTTTACTTGGATTTTCTATCGTTGACCACAACTTGGGCTTAAAATCACTTTTTCGTACTCGGGGACCTTATTTTTACCTATTTACCGATCTTAGAATTTGGACTGATTCCATTTTACTTTTTCATTACATTGTACATGTACAGTACAGGTTCCCTATATATCCAGTATGTAATAGGACATGAGGAAGGATAAGGGGAGGAAAAAATGACCATGCCATGTTTCCATGAACATCTTGTACTGCGACACCTGTCGTTACTATTTGACCATGTGATCAGTCCTCTTATAGTTCACTGTAGTCTTTAGCTTTACCAACTAGGACAGCAGTCCCCAACCTTTCCATGATTACTCACACTCACATTACTCACACTAAGGGAGATTCAGTCCCAGTCAAAAGTAGAAGGTTTGACTGACTTGTAATCCCCGGGGGGCTGGGGTTCAAGTCCTAACAGCGATTTACATTTTCCTTGCTCATTAATTAATTAATTACCACTTGAATTTCGGAAAAACGAAAAATAAATTTGAAAAAATTCACAACTTTTTGATCCGACACCGCACTAAACACTCTAAACAGAGACAAAACTCGCCATTTTTTTCTTGTTGTTGTCTTGCCAGTCTTGCGTTGTAGTTCAAATTAAATTCCGCTAGAGACCGCCATCTCGCTGTCTACAGGGTGTTTGTTCCTTTGGTTAGTTCTACTTGAGACAGATTACGAGTAGGTAGTTCCAGTTGTACAAAAATCTATCTATTTAGCTTTAGCCAAAGTGGGTAAAGTGGCTTTGTACATTAGAGCTCATGTGTGTTCAAAATTTATTCGCCAGCCTTCAAGCCTCATTAGCTTGAAGGGTAGCGCGTCTGCCTACTAAGTGCTAGGGAGCGGGTTCGATTCCCGCCTGGTGAGGATAAGGTTTGTTCTCGGAACGGCTAGCTTTGTCCTATCCTGTCTTCCTTTCCTTCTCTCTTCGCTTTCGGAACCATAAGACCTTTAGCAAAAAAATGTATTCTAAAATCCTGAGAAATGTGAACTCTTTTTACTTTTTTGAACCGTACATTTCTCGAGACCCGGCCCGCGGACACTTTTCATCTAGGTAGGTGGTAGGTACATAAATTTGTTCCTGCAACTCAGGCTGCACTCAGCCTCGTGAGGGCAATTTATTACCTACCAGATATGGGGAGCGAATGAGAAAAGAAGTTACAGTGGGACATACCTACAAAGAAATAGGGCACAGTTTGTTGTGAAATATCCTACCTGTAAATGGAAAATTGAAGTAATATAAGGTAATAAATAGCCCTTCGAAAGGGAGGTTGTCCTTTAACAAAAAATATTTTGGAATAATGTTCAATGTTTCATTTCATCCTTTCCAATAGACGCTCTATTCCGATTATCCACGCACCATCTGGTCCCATTAGTCCATTTTATGTTTTCAAAGCTACATAATAATATTCAAGAATTGAACTGGAATCCTTCTGCAAACAAACCGAAAATCTTACCTCTACAAATCACACTCCTAACAAATCACTTTGCATTCAATCCTTATGACAACACACTAACACGAGCTCTACTTGAAAGTACCAGTGTTATTATTGGGAGTGAAATTGAACTTTCCAAAAGGAAAGACAGATTTTCAAAATTAAAATAAAAACAGGGGAGTGGACTTTTTTACACATTTCATTTTTAGTAATGGCTAATGCAATAATGATGTTCACAGACATTGTAGGAAAATATTGAGATTCAAGCAAGAAAAGAGTCAATCCCCATGCTTCTTTAAATTAAATAAATAAATAAATAGCCCTTCGAAAGGGAGGTTGTCCTTTAACAAAAAATATTTTGGAATAATGTTCAATGTTTCATTTCATCCTTTCCAATAGACGCTCTATTCCGATTATCCACGCACCATCTGGTCCCATTAGTCCATTTTATGAGGATCTTGTCTGCTTTTCTTCGATTCGGACATCCGTGTCTTCAGAATCCATTTTAGCCTTGGCTCACCCAGCATTCTTGGACAAATTTAAAGGAACATCTGAAAAGGAAGAGAGAAAAATACATTCGAATTACTTGCGGCATCCAATATCAGTACATCAAGTTAAAATAATGTATGACAGAAGAAAAACCCTATTAGTCTAATAAAGTTATAAATCCATAAAATAATGAGAACGCTGCTGATGCCTGGAATACAAAAGATTTTTCTGTCTCGACCGGACAGCATTACCAAGGGCAGTTTATTATAACTATTAATATGTTAATAATATCTATTAATATCATTACATTATGTTCTAATCTATTACTAATGTATTTCCTATTACTGACTATGAACAGTATTTCCAGTTACGAGTATGGAATCTCATTGAGAATTTATTACAGGCATTTCCTGGGTGCCCAAATTTGGTGCAAACTATTCGTCCACACGTCACTATGCGTAATATGTCTACCGGACCAAGCTAGATGCATAATACATGAGAGTACATCAGAGTAGTAGCGTCTGACATGGACAGCTAGGCCATTGGAATGTTATAGCTATAATAGCCTACTAGACTGTAGGACACCTTGGTACTTATTAAGGTCTGACTACATTGGAACTCTAAGTGGTAAAGTCTTATTGTCCTGAAATCGAAGAAAGAAGGACAGGAGAAAGCCAGCTGTTCCGAGAACGAACCATATCCGTTCAGGATAAAAATCCGCCCCGGCCGGGAATCGAACCAGCGACCTAGCGCTTACAAGGCAGCCGCGCTACCAATCAAGCTAACTAGACTGGCATTGGTGTACAATAAGGCCCATGATAACAAGGGACAATTTAAAATGAGGACTTGTTGTTGTCTTGCCAGTCTTGCGTTGTAGTTCAAATTAAATTCCGCTAGAGACCGCCATCTCGCTGTCTACAGGGTGTTCCTTTGGTTAGGTCTACTTGAGACAGATTACGAGTAGTTCCAGTTGTACAAAAATCTTTCTATTTAGCTTTAGCCAAAGTGGGTAAAGTGGCTTTGTACATTAGAGCTCATGTGTGTTCAAAATTTATTCGCCAGCCTTCAAGCCTCATTAGCTTGAAGGGTAGCGCGTCTGCCTACTAAGTGCTAGGGAGCGGGTTCGATTCCCGCCTGGTGAGGATAAGGTTTGTTCTCGGAACGGCTAGCTTTGTCCTATCCTGTCTTCCTTTCCTTCTCTCTTCGCTTTCGGAACCATAAGACCTTTAGCAAAAAAATGTATTCTAAAATCCTGAGAAATGTGAACTCTTTTTACTTTTTTGAACCGTACATTTCTCGAGACCCGGCCCGCGGACACTTTTCATCTAGGTAGGTGGTAGGTACATAAATTTGTTCCTGCAACTCAGGCTGCACTCAGCCTCGTGAGGGCAATTTATTACCTACCAGATATGGGGAGCGAATGAGAAAAGAAGTTACAGTGGGACATACCTACAAAGAAATAGGGCACAGTTTGTTGTGAAATATCCTACCTGTAAATGGAAAATTGAAGTAATACAAGATGAAGAATTACAAGCTCATTCAAAGTCATATAAAAAAGTATATTATTTTATTTTTTGTTGGTTTAGATACAAAAGATTAATAATGATTTTTTATTTTTAATACACGAAAAAACTAGTAAATATAAATAAATGGTTTGTACAATAAATACAAAAATATATATTATCTGTAACAAAATTGTAGAAAAAAATATGAAATTGAAAAATATCAAACAGTATAAAAAAAGACCATTAGTTATAATAGTTTAGGTATCTTAGTATGAAAAGGCTTCTAAATATGAGATGGGGGCAAAAGAACATTAACATGGAAGCCTTGGCTTTTACCTAAATTCGCTAGTTGGAAATCCCTGCTCTAGACAGTTTTGTCTTACCTACAGGTTGTTACTTACCTCCCGAGTCTTCCTGCTTGATATATCCATGCAGGGGTGGATGAGAGAGGGGAGGGGCTACCCAGGGCGTTGAAGCTAGAGGCATCCAAGATGTACTCGGGTACAGAGGTAACGGGGTACGAGGTAAATACTGTACGGTCCATAGGGGTCCTGGACTTCTGTAGGGGTAGTAGGGGGAGGGGATGTAGGCAGGGGTAGGTGTGGGGTGGTAGACAAGGGGAGGAGGAGGGGCATGAGCACTAGGAGGGCGGGAGGAGGAAGAGCTAGGTCTCGAGTCTGCAGAATCACTGTGTGGAGATTTGAGTAATGTTCGTAGAAAGCTAGGGGAACACTCTCTCTCCTTATGATTATCCTTGGAGTCTTCAGTCTTTACATCACGGCCTAGGATAGCGGTAATGCTGTGGCTACTAAGAGGTTTAGGACCAGGGGCAGCAGGCGTTGGGGGACCGGGGGAGCTCACATGAGAGGTTTTGGCACGTCTCTTGCTACCCCCTAAATCTTCCAGACTAACTTTCTCCAACTCCTTGAGTATTCTCTTCCTGAGTGTGAGGATCTCAGGTCTAGGAGGTGACTCGTTGTGTTTGAGTGCTCTCTCCCACAGGATATGGGTGAGATGCGCCAAGGTCTTTACACTTCTATGTTCAGTCTTGAGTTTGGTTTGTACAGGGCCAGAGGCAACGGGTTGAGGGTTTAACTGTACAAGTGTCGTATCCATAGGACGTCTGTATTTCCTACGGACGGACTTGCTACAGAAAGTGTAGTGGCGTGGTTTATGGGGAAGATGAAGAAAGAACTCAAGCTCGGAGCTAATGTTCTTACGAGGGGAGGTTTGTTTCCAGCAATGATCTCGTTGCCAGGGTGAAGATTGCACTGAGGAGTTATCGTCCGACACTGTAAGGAACAGACACAACACACAATCTGTATTAACATACTAGTCTTGTCAATCTGGCCTTAGATGTAAGTATATTGCAGAAGACAAGAAACCAACTGTTGAGTTGTTTTTAAACCAACCCTCTACCAGGAATACACGAGATTTTCTTGGCATCCCCCAAAAAAAAAAAAAAAAAAAAAAAAAAAAACGGACGCTTGTATGGCAGGAGTAAAAAAATTATGTACGTACGACTCAATGAATGACGAAACATACAGCTTTCATTTTCGCATGAAAGGGGCATATTATGACACTTGAAAATGTTGCGCGTTGCGCATCTTTATAACTTCCAAAACATTTGCGCACGTGATACTGACCTTAACAAAGTAATTTGGTTTACAGCCAGTCATTAGCAGTGACTATGCCACATTCAACGTCTAAACAAAAATGTTCCCTAAAGTCCAGTCATTTTTGGTTAAATTGAAAATGATAATAATAATAATAAAAAGAAAATGATCTCAAATCTCATTGGTTGACTGCAGATTGTATATCCTTAGACCAAAATCAGATAAGAGATCAGATGAAATATTTGAGCCAAGGAACGACTGACAGATCAGACATTGAAACCGACTTAATTTTACATAGGGGGTGTCTAATAAAATTGAGTCTTAGTCCAGTAACACAAAACCAATAAACATTTTTATAGCAATTTATTTTCAAACCTCAGATGGAGTTCACAGTAAAAAAAAAAGAAAAGAAAAAAGTCCTTTCACAGGTCCTGTCTTTGATTTAAAAGAAGTTGACACACAGGTGAGGTACATAACGATATGTACTTTACATGATTTTCTTTTAGTTTCTTGTTCAGAGCGGATGATGTTCGTTCTCGGAACGGCTGGCTTTCTTCTACTCCCATCTTCCTTCTCTTTTCGACTTTGGGATGATAAGACCTTGGCAGTTACAGTTAGCTCTATCCAATGATAAGACCTTGGCAGTTACAGTTAGCTCTAAATAGGAAGAAGGAAGGAGAGAATGGGAGTATGGGAGGGATGACATTATAATCAAGTTCAATAGGAGGTAAGTAAAAATAAGTATAAAAGTGTAAGAGGGTAGGTACATGAGTAAAGATAAATAATAAAATAAGTGTTACTTTTTCAAAGCTACATAATAATATTCAAGAATTGAACTGGAATCCTTCTGCAAACAAACCGAAAATCTTACCTCTACAAATCACACTCCGAACAAATCACTTTGCATTCAATCCTTATGACAACACACTAACACGAGCTCTACTTGAAAGTACCAGTGTTATTATTGGGAGTGAAATTGAACTTTCCAAAAGGAAAGACAGATTTTCAAAATTAAAATAAAAACAGGGGAGTGGACTTTTTTACACATTTCATTTTTAGTAATGGCTAATGCAATAATGATGTTCACAGACATTGTAGGAAAATATTGAGATTCAAGCAAGAAAAGAGTCAATCCCCATGCTTCTTTAAATTAAATAAATAAATAAATAGCAACTTTCTGCAACATATAATTCACAATAATCATAATGCACATTGCTCATTGTACACACCTACCCAGGTGCATTTTATGTACAGAGTTGTTTTTTTATGTTCAATAGTGTAAGTACTTGGGTTGTAAGTTGTAAGCTTGTAAGTACCTAGCATCTACAATAGGAGGAGGGGCGACCCTTGAGGAAGAATTTAAGTGTCAAACACTACTATGAACATTGGTCATTTGTCTTACTTTTACTTAGGTACCACTAGTACCACAGTATTTATGCAAGTATGTAGGTCCCTACTTGAAATGTGTTTGTTCTGAATTAATAAATAGCCCTTCGAAAGGGAGGTTGTCCTTTAACAAAAAATATTTTGGAATAATGTTCAATGTTTCATTTCATCCTTTCCAATAGGCGCTCTAATCCGATAACCCACGCACCATCTGGTCCCATTAGTCCATTTTATCAGGATCTTGTCTGCTTTTCTTCGATTCGGACATCCGTGTCTTCAGAATCCATTTTAGCCTTGGCTCACCCAGCATTCTTGGACAAATTTAAAGGAACATCTGAAAAGGAAGAGAAAAAAATACATTCGAATTAGTTACATCATCAAATCAATATCAGTCCATCCAGTTAAAATAATGCATGACAGAAGAAAAAAGCTCATTAGTATAATTAATTATAAATCCATAAAATAATGAGACCCGTTAGACTGTTGGGGTAAAGGGGCTTTTTAGTCACATTCAAGGAGGACAAACAAGGTATTCAGGGATATTATTAATATATTAATAGTTATAATAAACAGCACGAGCTGGAACCCCTGCTATAGAGAACTCTACACAACACCCTGTATACAAAATAGATTAGGGAGTGTATCTCAATAGTCATAAGACATGGAGCACAAGCTAAGCAACATACTATAGAGAACTCTACACAACACCCTGTATACAAGATAGATTTTAGGGAGTGTATCTCACTAGTCATAAGACATGGAGCACGAGCTAAGCAACATACTATAGAGAACTCTACACATATACTATAGAGAACTATGTATAACTATAGAGAACTCTACATAACAGCTAACAGTGGGCACGAGCTATAACATGTAGAAATAACACAGCGAATCAGGCGCGGATTTCGGTTGTGGTAGAGGTCGGGGCCTCATGCTTTTAAGGGGCCGCAGGATTAGAGGAACAAACGGAGGCCTTCTTACCGTCTTACCCTGCTCAGACTTTCCCTTTGCGATCTTTATTAACGTCTCAATTACGCCTGTTTTAGGTCCATATCCAGTCATAGTCATTACTATTTGTTGAATCTTCTACAAGCCCTTATTTCTCTAAGCAGTTTAACCGATTTATTTTGGATTCCCTCTGCTCCAACAGATACAGGGTTGCGCTCTCTTCTCCCCTCTCAAAATTCTGTTCCGAAACCCGGGCCTGAAGCTAACAGTAGGAAGGAACTTGATGGCAAGAGAGTTCACAAACTCGGTATAATTTGATCCAGGTCAATTATTTTCCAATGCATACCGGGTTCAATGAGGAGGATTTAACCTGTCCGGGGGACCTAAAAAGTTTAAATACGGACTTCAAGGGATTGAAGGATGTTGGAGACCATCTTTTCCTGCGGAGCCTTGAACAAATAGTTGGCTTAAGGTGTTAGTTGCGATGTCGACTAACACGTCCACACTGCCTTGACGACCTAGATTTTCCTCGTCGATCGATATCGCTCGACGGCTATGTTTGGAAAGGGTTGAGTAGATGAGTAGTAGCACAGAACATTATTATCGGAATCGCTGACATAAAAGGAAAAATCAGCCATACTGATTGCAGGACAAACTCGGTATAATTTGATCCAGGTCAATTATTTTCCAATGCATACCGGGTTCAATGAGGAGGATTTAACCTGTCCGGGGGACCTAGAAAGTTTAATTAAGGACCTCAAGGGATTGAAGGATGTTGGAGACCATCTTTTCTTGCGGAGCCTTGAACGAATATCTAATAGTTGGCTTAAGGTGTGTCCAAAAATAGTTGCTATGTCGACTGACACGTCCACACTGCCTCGAGAACATCGATTTTCCTCGTCGTCGATCGATCAACGGCCGGTCGACTATGTTTGGACACACCTTTAGAACGGTAAAGTTTGGAAAGGGTGTAGTAGCACAGAACATTCCTATTGAAATAGTTGACATAAAAGAAAAGGAAAAATCAGCTATACTGATTGCAGTAGCGACGAAGGAAGTTAACACTTGGGAATTTAAATGGTTTTCGACTTATGGCTATGTCAGAATAGGTACCGGATTGCCGGATAGCCAATACCTAGAGTTCAAAACGAAATTAAAATGTACCTATACCTAGTACCTACATAACAGTCCGACTGAGAAAAAAAAGAAAAAAAAACATGAAATTACAAAAGATACATCACTTAATTAAAATCTTAAATTAAACGACCTGCTACGTGTATCGACGTCTTGGGATCTCCCCCCCCCCAATACGCGCACAGGTCCACGCTGGACCCTGTAAGTGTGGCGTGTATATGTTACGCCTGGTAAACAATTAGGTCCTAGATAAATACGAACGCGTGCGCATTATGCATATAGCGTGATCGTGCTGTACTTCTAGCTATACCTCAGGCCCTGTCCTACATGGGGGGACGAGCCCCTATCCGGAGATAGGGGGCCCTGGCCATAATATGGGGACCTATAAAGGGGGCCTTGACTATATTATAGGCACCTTGACCATAAAATGGGTGAGCTTCCATGAATTGTGATGCTTTTTCAAATTTTGATGCAAAGCTGCCTGCACCAACTTGGATAAAGATTTTCTCTGGGATGGATTTTGAAAATGATTTCAAAGTTTTAGAAGAGGACTAACTGGTAAGGTGGTACGTGATTGTTTTAATATGGATGAAACTATGAAAGAGTCTCAAGGACGAAGCCCAAGCCACGGTAGATGTAATGGGACTTACTAGTCCACATGGACTGGAAAAAAGCTCCTTCCCTGCTCATCTTCATGTGGATGAATTGGAAACCTTTCATTTATCAGAAAGTGGTAGGCTCGCTAGTTATAAAGTCGGATAACAAAAGCTACTTAATAATTAGTCGAATATGAAACATTCTTCTTCATTGATGGAAACCTCAACACTGTTTCCGACAAACGGTCCATCCCGTGGTCCTCCCAGCTACCGGGCCTGGGTTCGATCCTCTCAGTATCCAGTTTTGTATTCTGAACTTCTGAGCTGTGAGCGAGCCCGTCCACAGCTAGTACACAAAGTGTGCTCAACCCAGACATGGCTCGGAATCTAGTACACTCAAGTTACACTGACCTCAGAGAGTAGAAAGACCAGCGTAGCTTCGAGTTTACTGAGGCAAGTTTCCTGTGGTTTTCGTCGCTGACTAGATTTACACCTTGGCGAAACCCACGAAATTGATACTTGGAAGAAAAAAAGCTGTCGTCTGAATGGTTATTGTAACTTGGAAACTTGAATTCTGACCTTCTTTCTATTGACTTGAGGCGAGATTTGGACGGTTCAAATAAATACGTACTTAGATTCCTACCTGTACCTAATTCGTTACTTTGACCTTTAAGGTAAAACAAAAAAAAAAAAATCCCTTTGTTTTCCTGTGGTACCTACTAAATCATATAATTATAGGTATTTACCCACTACTTTCTGAAATTTGCTTAAACTGCACGTAGCGCAAGTAGCTTCTTCTATTTCGATAGGTTTTCCCCATAAACAGTTTTTGCTACATTACATGGAGGAAAAAAAATCGACAAAACCAACAGAGCTTTCTCTTGATGTTTACTGATTTGTGAGCAATCTACGTATCCAAGGCAATAACGAAGTACTTAAGTACCAATATTCCCGAATAAATCCCTATAGTAGGGTCCCCGTCCCTAAACCCTAATCCTAAAATAGGAAAAAAAATCGACAAAACCAACAGAGCTTTCTCTTGATGTTTACTGATTTGTGAGCAATCTACGTATCCAAGGCAATAACGAAGTAAGTACCAATATTCCCGAATAAATCCCTATAGTAGGGTCCCCGTCCCTAAACCCTAATCCTAAAATCCCTTAACAACTACGAGGGTCACTTTAATTTAAATTTCATTAGTAGGTAGGTGCGAAGGGCATCCACTCGTAAAATTTGTAGCCAAAATCAAATGTCAGCTCAAAGCAATCACCCTAATTAGGGCTGACTAAAGAGGCTGACGAAAAACGCCGACCGGGTCTGTACACGGGAAAAGGCGAAGAAAAAGAAGAAGAATTCGTAGGTAGGTAGGTAGGTAGGTAGGTAGGTACCTAATTGTTCTATATGTTCAAATGATGAACCGATCTGAATTGGTGCAGGGGGCAGAGGACCAAAGAAGTACTCGCGTACGTACTTTCTTGTACATTTCTCTCGGACCAATCTAATGCCTTGGTGGAGAGATCCAGCTGCCATGTTTCCAAGGATAAAAATAAAATATATTATGATTGCCCCTGGTGTTTCTTACTCTGTTTTTTATTCATCATGATTATTATCATTATTCTTCAACTTTTTTTTTATACATTTCAGACCATTCTTCAAGAAAGTAAATGAATACTTGGTGAGCTCACTTTGAATACAACTACGAGATTTTCGTTCTGTTACAATAGGTCTTGTGCTGTTGTACGGTGTTCCGCTGAGTGCTCGTGCTAGGCTTAAGCCATACCATTACTCGAACATAACTCAACAAAATCAGTTTTACAACCAATTGCAAGCACCAGAAACCCAAACAAAGAATTCAGACTGTTCCGTTCACTTCAGGCACATGCCACCGCTATTCTCCATTTACAATTCGACTTAAACTTCAGGTCGATAACTACATACGTTGAAAATACCTACTCAAGAAGGTGCCTACTCCTGTTTTATTTATTTTCAATTCAAAAGCTTTCAACTTCTGATAATGGTCATCAAATAGACATCAAATGCAGGGGGTCTTGGGTTCAAAACCCCGGCGTTGTCGAAACTGTGGCTGGTAAGGGGGGGCACCGAATCTCATGAAAACAACAGCTAGGTAACGCCAAGTCAGTACATAGGTAAGGGTAAGTATATTAGGTAATCTGCTGTTGAAGTGAATCTATTTTTCGTCGACAGCAATCTTCGTGGCCAAGTGGGTACCTACTATACTTAGTACCTATTCCAGGTTCAATTCCTGACAGAATTCAAGTACTTATGTATTTCCAACCTGTGCTTTGAATTCGGAGTGTACTCATACCTACTCAACGGAGAAGATGAGTGTTTCACCGCCGTTTTTATTTCGTAGCAATGAAATAACTGCTACATTAGACGCTTGAGGTCTGTAAAGTAGCATCTCCATCCCTTAAGTATGTCCGTCATTAGATGGGCGATAACGTAGATGCTGGGTCAACACTATTGGAATAAATTATACGTAGGTACCTACTAATTACCTATAATTACTGATACGATTTCTTTTACTTAAATGACTTTTGCTGGTTTAGGATCAGGTGTCAATGTTGGTCTATAAATGGCAACTTTTAGATTTATTATGGCACTTGGCTGTCTGGTTCAATAGTGCAGACCAGTAGCATTAGATTTCGCTCACATTCTGATAGCATTACCTATATTATTGATCGAAACTATTCAATGAATACTTACTTTCTAGTGCAAGTATTCAACTAAGTAAATGTACTTGTATAGCTATTTAGTCACTTGGTTACCTAGGTACTTAAGCAATGAATACTTACTTTCTAGTGCAAGTATTCAACTAAGTAAATGTACTTGTATAGCTATTTAGTCACTTGGTTACCTAGGTACTTAACATACTTATTCTTATAAGCAGCCTCCACAGTCTGGTGAGAGCAGTACCTACCAATCATACTGGCGTACAGAAGGTAACACTGCAACATACTTATTCTTATAAGCAGCCTCCACAGTCTGGTGAGAGCAGTACCTACCAATCATACTGGCGTACAGAAGGTAACACTGCAAATATCTATTAATTAGGTACCAAAATTGAGACTATTTGTAGGTACCTAAAGTAAAGAATTAACCAAGTAGGCACATATATGATTAGATAATTTGTTAAATAATTAAGTAGGTATTAGTACTTAATTCCATGAGAAGAAAGCACTTTAGGCACAAATTTAAAGTTGTAGGTAAGATGAGCTACCAACTTGATACCTATGAAGGTAGCTAGGTAGTGATGCATTGGTAATAAACAAGGAACAGCTGTAATAAGTAGGTAGGTGTAGGAAGACAAATTTAATATAGTAAGTACTTAAGGGTGTTGAATAAATTCAGAAAACAAATTGATTTTGAGCTATCAATTAAATTTGGAAAATAAATAGATAGATAGGTACTTAAATACTTACTTACATAAGGGTGTTAAGTAGGTAAGTACTTAGGTAAGCAAAGAAAAATATTTCCTTTGGTTAGTTCTCATTAGACATGATAAAAACAAAAAAGAAGTTGTGTTCTCACCTTTTCATTATTAGTAATTTTCCATGAAATACTCAATTTCTATGAAGTCAAATAAGTAGGTAGGTACTTAGAAAACATCTTATCTATTTACTTAAGACTCTAAATGTACCTAAATAAGTACAAGAAACTATGTACCTACAAAAGGCAAATATATTGCCTGGGGTAGGTAATCTTTAGGAAATTTCTAAATAGTAGGTACCTACCTTTATAAGAACACCATATTACAAGAAAATAATATCTCTCATCTCTAGGTAAGTACTTACTTATTTGAAAAACATGACTTACTCACTGATTATAAGCATACCTTATCAACTCAATTCATTTTGGCTGAAAGGGGATAGGTAGTGTTCTTTGCTAAACTTTTAGGTTTGAGGAATGCAGAGAGGAAGAACAGTACAGTCAGTCAACTTGTTTCTTACCTTTGAAAAATTTCAATCTCCCTCCACCCAAGGTTGTTCCACCAGATTCCACGTCTGCACTGTTGTTGTGATTAGGATGTCCTTGACTGGTATGTTTCTTTGGAGTGAAGTTTCCATTCACAGTGACTTTGATATTGTTAACATCTCCATTCAAATGTTGTGCTTGATCTGTCATTTTTATACATGATGGTGAGGTACTTTTGTTCTTGTGTTTGTCCTCACTCAATGAAGCTGCATTTTCAACAAATTTCATTTCTTCATTACTCAATCCATGTTCGTTAGTTGGGGAAACATTACATTCTTGAGAAAAAACAAATTGAGAGGGTAATAACAGTTTCAAATTAACACATAATTATAAACTTTAATGAATAGAGTTCAATCAAAAAGGCATTGTTTTTTTAAACACTTTACACATAAGTTTCTAACATGATTGCCAAAAGACAAAAACTGGATAACTGGGTTGCAAGTTACAGAGTAATCAATCATTACTGGAATAAAATTGAGTAATTAATTAATTAATAAAAGATAAGCATAGAAATCATTTCTAGAGTGCAAAATTGCTAAGAAAAGTCTAATGGAGATATAAAATTTATTATTATTGTAACTGATTCTTAACAATGTCCTGAAGAGAAAAGCAATGTTTTGCTCAATTAGGGTTATGCCCTTCTTGTGTGAAAACCATTTCCCATTGGGTTGTTTTATCACCGGCTTTGAAATCAATGTTTCTATGATCTACTGGCAATAAGAAAACCATACATCTGTGATCTGAGATCGATTACTTGATTGTGTCTCCTCCTTAACAGAAAACCTTAGACTTATTAACAAAACACTGGAGGATGAAGAAAATATTTTAGACTGATTTATTTAACAATTTTTAAAGACAATTTCATAGGCAGGTACCTATATCCTTCTAGGGTCCCTTTTTTTAAGAGGTTTGATAGAGGAAACTGTAACTGCTAAGGTCTTGTCATCCCAAAATCAAAGAGAAGGAAGACAGGATAGGAGATTGTTGTTCCAAAACCAAACATTAAGTACCTACCCATTCAGAAAAAAAATACCCTGGTTAGGAATCAAACCTATAGCCTAGTATTTACAAGGCAGATGTGCTACCAACCAAGCTGGCTAACCTGGCTGTAAATAAATAAAACTTGAGTAGTAGGTAAAAGATCTCAATATTAGCTCCTGTGTTAGTAATTAACCATAGACGATTATCAAATTTGAATATTTGTCTCAGGCCAAAACTGACAGTAAATCAGGCTTAAGAAAGTCTAAAAATGTGAGGTGAGACAACCATTGGTTACCTACTTGATAATGTTCCTTAGAAGAAATCCAAATGTTACTCCCATATTTTCAGATAATGAAACTACCATTTGAATATTTGTCTCAGGCCAAAACTGACAGTAAATCAGGCTTAAGAAAGTCTAAAAATGTGAGGTGAGACAACCATTGGTTACCTACCTACTTGATAATGTTCCTTATAAGAAATCCAAATGTTACTCCCATATTTTCAGATAATGAAACTACCATTACCTATTTCTCTGTCTCTATTTTAATTGATCATCACAGTATGAACGGTTTGAATGATTCGGTTGAGAAACACTATTTGTACAAATATTTAAGAAATAAAGAGAAACTCTTGATAACACAGAATGATATTTTTACTTTTTGAAAAACACCTGCAGTCATCTATTTGGCTAGGAGTAAAGTTTCAACACAATAGCACAGTTCTTTATTAAATTTTAATTGGTACTCAACTGTACTTTAGAAAATTCAAGTATTTATTTAAATGGTTTGTAAAAAATATATTAATTCAGTAAAAAATGCAAAAAACTAATTGAGAAATGAAATGAACGTCGACAAGATGAAACTGTGAAGAAGAAAATATATTAATTCAGTAAAAAATGCAAAAAACTAATTGAGAAATGAAATGAACGTCGACAAGATGAAACTGTGAAGAAGTTGAAGATTGAAGAATCAAAAATAACAAAACAAAATTTTAATCAGATTTCAAACGCGTACATTCCTTTTTTTTCTACTTCAACATATGGGAGGTACTTATGGGAAAATATACTAGCGCTTCTTTCGGTCTAAATACGTGATGCGGCCAGTAGTGGAAGCTCATGACCTGTGGAGATCTTATGGGAAAATATACTAGCGCTTCTTTCGGTCTAAATACGTGATGCGGCCAGTAGTGGAAGCTCATGACCTGTGGAGATTTTTTTTCCACTGGTTCCTCCCATATGTTTAAACTGTCAAAAAACTTCCTCTTCATGAAAACTACAGGGTGTAGCTGAAGCTATTTGGACAAAAGAGGTGCGTGACCCCAGAGACCTGTGAAAGCTGTCACATTCTGACAGCAATCCGGTTGATTTCAAAAAGTTAATCTCAATTTATTCAATCAGATCAGATTGCTTAGTTAATCCGAGAGTTAAACTTAAACCGAGCCAGCCCAGTTAGCTTCGTTGGTAGCCCATCTGCCTTGTAAGCGTTAGGTCGCGGGTTCGATTCTCGCCCGGGGCGGATTTTATCCTAAACGACCTAAACGGATAATGGTCGTTCTCGGAACGGCCGGCTTTCTCCTATTATCCTGTCTTCCTTCTCTCTTTCGGAATGATAAGACCTTAGCCGTTATAGTTCCCTCTTATCAAACCTCTTAAAAAAAAAAAAAAAAAAAAAAAAAAAAAAAAAAATTTTATATTTCCCTCATATAAAACCTCTTAAAAAAAAAAAAAAAAAAAAAAAAACTTAAACTGAGTTTAAACTCACAGATCATGGTCCTGGGTCCCGTGCATAACCAAATTTCGGTTTAATTTTCAACCTCAATTTTGAGGAAGTAGCAAGCTGAAATATCAGCTGTTTTTTAGAGTTGGAAATATCCGGAAGAGAGCAGCACTGACTTGACTCAAGTTGGCGATCTCAGCGCATCCTGTGGAGCTTTTGATGAAATAATTTAGAAATCAAAAGTAAAAGTAAAGTAAATAAACAGAAAAAAATGTCAGAGATTTCGAAGTAAAAGGCAAAAGGATTAATCTCAAGATAAGATAAGATAAGAAAGCAGCGATAAATCAAATGTAGCGGTGTCTTCATCAATTCTGGAACAGTTCATTGTGCTAAAAAGTTGTACCTATGTTCAATAGTGCTTACATTTTTGCAACTACGCGTTTAAGTTGATACCAATATGTAGGCCCATGAGTTGTCGAGTGTCACTCATCAAATGGGTGGCCAGCTTCACATCTCTCAGACAACCTCCCTATCAACCCCCAACCCCGTCTTCCGTACCAGCTGCAACTAGGGTGACACGCTCTGTGAGGTAATAGCAACCTGCATTGAATAGAATAGAATATACCCTGCTTATACTGCCAGAATGAGACTGAAAAGTCCTTTTACTACCGCAGTCTAACACAAGACTTTGACAGCTTATTCTTCTTTTTCTTTTTAAAAAAGGACGAAAATGTGCAAGGGAGAGGGGGAATCAATGTTTTTTTTTTTCCTCTCTCTCATTTTTTGTAGCCAATTTCGTAATGTAATTGAAAGTCGTGTGATATTCACACCAGACTTATCACTTCCCTACTCAACGGAGAAGATGAGTGTTTCACCGCCGTTTTTATTTCGTAGCAATGAAATAACTGCTACATTAGACGCTTGAGGTCTGTATAGTAGCATCTCCATCCCTTAGTAAGTCCGTCATCAGATGGGCGATAATGTAGATGCTGGGTCAACACTATGGGAATAAATTATACGTATGTATGTATTTACTAATTAGGTATGTAGGCCAGTCACCCAGGTACATACTCTGTGGTATTGTAGCCTTCAATACCTAGGTAAGAAAAAATATGAAGTGAATGAAGTCATACTATAAGAGAGCAGGGACTGTATAAGAGAGAGATAGGAACTGGTATTGAAGTTTGAAAAATAAATATTTAAATTGCCAAGAAGCATATACAATTTCTAGTCTATTTTACCAAGTTACCGATTTGAAGTTTGGCACAGTTAGGAACTAGGTAGGTACATATTAGGTGCTTATTTATGTTCACGTCTGATTTGTGGGTTATGGGTATTATGTCTGAATCCCTACATACCTTCAAGCTTTGAATTTTTGGGAAACAGCTCACCTGATCTATGTTGTACCTCTTAGGAGCTGTCTAAATCTCAAAATCAGATACTCCCACAGAAGTTCTTGTTCAAAAAGTCCAGCTTGTACGTACTGATATACTTTAATACCCACATTTGTTCTTCCCATTGCAGGCCCTCAAAATGTTCAGCAAAAAAGTACACACTGCTGACATCAAAAAGTCCATATACTTTAATACCCACATTTGTTCTTCCCATTGCAGGCCCTCAAAATGTTCAGCAAAAAAGTACACACTGCTGACATCAAAAAGTCTATTCTCAAATTCCAAGACTCCAAAAAGGACTCCTCAGCAAGATTCAAGCACTTGAAAATAGTTGTTGGTAAGTGCATCAGTGTCATCAAATTCCAAATACTAAAATTACCTGTGCACATACTAAAAGATACAAGGTATCACAAATCATATTAGATACATTTTCTACTAGGGTCTTGTTCTACAAAGATGATTGCATTTTACACTCATCATGAAATTTTGCAAATTCCAATTCAGTATTGTAGAATTTCCCTCAGTCCTGTGCATTATTTGATTTATTATGATCAGTTATTATTCTTTAAAGGTAAAGCTAATATACATCTCTGACAAGCCAACATGACCTCAGCAAAGTAATTAGCAAGATGGAATTTATACTAAATTTACTTATGTATTTCGAACTTATTATTTTAACTAATTATGTTGATGCTTGCATTTCAGAACACATTGATGTGAGGGAAGCAAAAAATCTGTTTGAAGCCAACTATAGTTGTATCTTTTATATTTTCAATGATGCATTGACCTCTGCAGAAAATAATCTCAGGCAGAGAGGTAAGTCTTGTATATCAATTGGATATTTGCACAAAAAAGCACTGTGGTATGTAAATAAATTGGGCACTTCAGATGGTATCTAATCTTCAGCAGTTATCACTATCTATATCTTTGCATTCTTCCTTCTCCCTCTCTCTCTCTCTCTCCCTCTCCCTCTCCCTCTCCCTCTCCCTCTCCCTCCCTCTCTCTCTCTCTCTCCCTCCCTCCCCCTCTCTTCCTCCCTCTCTCTCTCCCCCTCTCAATTTTTGTAGAGCAATTTTTTTCGAGTGAATACATTTTTTCAATTAAAATTTTATGCTGATTCCAATAATTAAATAAAAAATGGGGGTTTCCATAAGAGTGACCTATATTTGGCAAAAAATGGGCCGTTTTGCAAAACAAATTGCAAATTTAAAAAAAGCCATTTTAATCATCAAAATTTCATCTACATGATGCCGTTTATTTCATTCCTTAATTCCCAGCCGTTTCTGAGATATAAGCGTGGTTCGCAAATCACGAACCACCCTGTATAAGTTAGAAGGGTCTCTTGTTCTTGGTTCCTAAAAGTGTAGTCCTCACTAATCTCAAAGTTCAGTGTTGCATTCTTCCTTCTCTTAATTTTATTTCAATCACTAACAATGCACAAAACTTTTGGTGGATGGGCAGCAAATTACTTACTTTGTGTTTTCTTTTCATTGTGATTTCAGATATAACATTCCACTTAGGTAAGTATGCTAAGCTCAGATAAGCCTTGCATGTTCTGAAATTTTTATGTAAATGTTTTATCTACAAACTATTTGTAGAGGTACCTAAAACTAACTGAAGTTTTGCATGAACAGGTTCATCTTAAACCAACATTTTTTTTATGATCTACTTATGTACAAAATGACTATACTGAGGTCTGTAAGGTAATACTCTATCTAATGCTAATGTAGATCCTGTACCACTTTCTTATCTTTGGTTTGCCACATCTTCATACCTACCTATCTCTTATGTATTAATGAACATTTGTATTTTGTAGGTATATTTCATAAGAAATCTTTTTCAAAATGCTGAGTATATTAGGTAATCTGCTGTTGAAGTGAATCTATTTTTCGTCGACAGCAATCTTCGTGGCCAAGTGGGTACCTACTATACTTAGTACCTATTCCAGGTTATGTAGGCCAGTCACCCAGGTACATACTCTGTGGTATTGTAGCCTTCAATACCTAGGTAAGAAAAAATATGAAGTGAATGAAGTCATGCTATAAGAGAGCAGGGACTGTATAAGGAACCCGCGGCCTGTTGCTTACAAGGCAGACGTGCTACCAACCAAGCTAACTAGGCTGGCCTGGTGATTTAAATGACACACTTTAACAGCTAACAGTGGGCACGAGCTATAACATGTAGAAATAACACAGCGAATCAGGCGCGGATTTCGGTTGTGGTAGAGGTCGGGGCCCCATGCTTTTAAGGGGCCGCAGGATTAGAGGAACGAACGGAGGCCTTCTTACCGTCTTACCGTGCTAAGACTTTCCCTTTGCGATCTTTCCATTAGTCACAGTCATTACTATTTGTTGAATCTTCTACAAGCCCTTATTTCTCTAAGCAATTTAACCGATTTATTTTGGATTCCCTCTGCCCCAACAGATACAGGGTTGCCAATTTTGGCAAAACTCTTACATCCGGGAAATTCATGGAAACTCAGAAAAGAGGCCACCAGGTAATTACTTTTGCGTCCAAAACTCATATTGAGTTCTCAGAGACGGAATCCTTTTCTCATTTTTTAAGATAATGTATTCTACTTAATCCTTGATTATTACCTTCCACTCTAGGGTAAATAACATTTTACAATACAGAGATCTTCTCCTAATATAATAAGAATAATAATTAAAATTAGCTTCTAAAAAGCTTTTCATGTATAGCAACATCAAATCCTCATTTCAAAGTAATTATAAAGAATTTTGTGGGCTAAAGAAAAAAAAAATCAATTTCATTAAATCAGACCTACCTAATAAACTGAAATGCAACTGTGTTCACTCCAGGTTCTTCATCCTATGGTATCAAGAGCTGGGGGAGAATGCTCCCATCTGGGCAGACGCCATGTTTGCCACTTTGGTTCCTGGATTCACTAGTCCCATACCAGGACAGCCAGGCCTTACAGCACTGTCCAATCCTCCGTCCAACACTGTGTTCCATGATCCCAACCAAGGTATGCTACCCTAAGCTTTTCACCCCTAAAGGAACAATACGTCCCACCGAATCATTTTTAAGAGTGGGATATATCATCCCAGACCTATCAAAAAATTCCGTTCTCACTGTTTTTCACACTTTTCTTTTGTGATGTAAGACATAAGTAAAATTCACTTGGCTAACTTGTCTGCTTTTGTCTCCAGATCGATTTTTGTTCAGTAGTCCTAGGAGGACATGACACTTTGTAGAGGCCTTATTTTCGCCGAATTTAGGGTAAAACCTCTGTCGCTGTGGGTAAATCTTAGCAGTTATACCAGTGACTTAAAATGCTTTAATAAAAGGACAAAGCTTTTTTTAAGCCTTGTTCTTTTAAAACGTGTTTATTGCTCCCTGTTGTAGGTCCTGTCAGTCCTGCTGAAATTCTGCCTGTATATCCTCCTCAAAGTGGTGATAAACCACCTGATGACTCCATGCGATTCTATCTGGAAACTCTCCTGGAAGCAATTGTTACACAGGTGAGCAGAATAAATAATACCTATCAATCAGAGGTAGAATACCTCTTCTGGAGTCAATTATCACACAGTACTGAAATATTAATAAATTATGGCTAGGGCCACCATAAGGTTGGATAGAGGGACCTGCTACAGCTACGGTCTTATCGTCCCGAAAACGTAGAAGATATAAGAAAGCCAGCCGTTCCGAGAGCGAACCTTTTCTATTTAGGTTAAAATCAGCCCCGGCCGGTAATTGAACCCGCGGCCTGTTGCTTACAAGGCAGACGTGCTACCAACCAAGCTAACTAGGCTGGCCTGGTGATTTAAATGACACACTTTTTTTTTCCTGGTTGGTTTTTTTGACTTTTTGTTTAGGGACTTTAGGGCATTCTTTCTGGGATACTTGTACATACTGATTTCTTTTCGCTATTCCAGATTGTGAAGATAGAGTGGAAGGACAAGCAGTATAGTCAGTACAAGAGTTTCATGTTCCTATTTGACAAGTTCAAGTTATACTATCAGCATCTCATATTTCCCCATTTCTCCAACAAGACGGACATCTATTTGCCAAATATTGGTAAGTTAGCTGTTAGCTTTCAGTCCTCCTATACTCTTCTTTATTCTTCTGTAAGTAAACACTTAAATATTTTATACTGATTTTACACTAAAGCACATATTTGGTTAATAAGCGATGCTTATATTTTATGAATAGAATAGAATAGAATATAGGTACCCTGCTGGGATAGGACTGAAAAGTCCCTTTTCCCCCACCAAGGACTTATATATTTGATACATTATGGGGAGTACACTTTACAAAATAAACACCCTGATTAATGTGTGTTATGATACTATGCTCTATTGTCTGTTATGCTACTAGATACCGTGAAAAAAGGACCTTGTCCAAAAAAATCTCTGTACAAAAATCAGTCAGGTACATGTTTTTCGTTTATTAATGATCTCGTCCTCGCTTGTTTTATTTGACAGATTTACCAAACGAAGTTTTGCATGAACAGGTTCATCTTAAACCAACATTTTTTTTTTTTTTTTTTTTTAATGATCTACTTATGTACAAAATGACTATACTGAGGTCTGTAAGATAATACTCTACTCTACCTAATGCTAATGTAGATCCTGTACCATTTTCTTATCTTTGGTTTGCCATATCTTCATACCTACCTATCTCTCATGTATTAATGAACATTTGTATTTTGTAGGTATATTTCATAAGAAATCTTTTTCAAAATGCTGGATTTTTCTCTAGATCCTGATTGGGTTTTCCTTGTTTTCAGTTCACAAGGCACACAAGGAAGAATTGGAAAGTGTCCTGTTTGTATTTGAAAAGATCCTGGTATTTTGTCCGGAGATTATTGCTTCAAAATGGCAGTGCCACAGTATTGCTCGAATTTTGGCAAAACTCTTACATCCGGGAAATTCATGGAAACTCAGAAAAGAGGCCACCAGGTAATTACTTTTGCGTCCAAAACTCATATTGAGTTCTCAGAGACGGAATCCTTTTCTCATTTTTTAAGATAATGTATTCTACTTAATCCTTGATTATTACCTTCCACTCTAGGGTAAATAACATTTTACAATACAGAGATCTTCTCCTAATATAATAAGAATAATAATTAAAATTAGCTTCTAAAAAGCTTTTCATGTATAGCAACATCAAATCCTCATTTCAAAGTAATTATAAAGAATTTTGTGGGCTAAAGAAAAAAAAAATCAATTTCATTAAATCAGACCTACCTAATAAACTGAAATGCAACTGTGTTCACTCCAGGTTCTTCATCCTATGGTATCAAGAGCTGGGGGAGAATGCTCCCATCTGGGCAGACGGCAGTGCCACAGTATTGCTCGAATTTTGGCAAAACTCTTACATCCGGGAAATTCATGGAAACTCAGAAAAGAGGCCACCAGGTAATTGCTTTTGTGTCCAAAACTCGTATTGAGTTCTCAGAGACGGAATCCTTTTCTCATTTTTTAAGATAATCCTTGATTATTACCTTCCACTCTAGGGTAAATAACATTTTACAATACAGAGATCTTCTCCTAATACAATAAGATTAATAATTAAAATTAGCTTCTAAGAAGCTTTTCATGTACAGCAACATCAAATCCTCATTTCAAAGTAATTATAAAGAATTTTGTGGGCTAAAGAACAAAAAATAAAAAAATAAAATAAATTTCATTAAATCAGACCTACGTAATAAACTGAAATGCAACTGTGTTCACTCCAGGTTCTTCATACTATGGTATCAAGAGCTGGGGGAGAATGCTCCCATCTGGGCAGATGCCATGTTTGCCACTTTGGTTCCTGGATTCACTAGTCCCATACCAGGACAGCCAGGCCTTACAGCACTGTCCAATCCTCCGTCCAACACTGTGTTCCATGATCCCAACCAAGGTATGCTACCCTAAGCTTTTCACCCCTAAAGGAACAATACGTCCCACCCTCCCACCGAATCATTTTTAAAAGTGGGATATATCATCCCAGACCTATCGAATCCTCCGTCCAACACTGTGTTCCATGATCCCAACCAAGGTATGCTACCCTAAGCTTTTCACCCCTAAAGGAACAATACGTCCCACCGAATCATTTTTAAGAGTGGGATATATCATCCCAGACCTATCAAAAAATTCCGTTCTCACTGTTTTTCACACTTTTCTTTTGTGATGTAAGACATAAGTAAAATTCACTTGGCTAACTTGTCTGCTTTTGTCTCCAGATCGATTTTTGTTCAGTAGTCCTAGGAGGACATGACACTTTGTAGAGGCCTTATTTTCGCCGAATTTAGGGTAAAACCTCTGTCGCTGTGGGTAAATCTTAGCAGTTATACCAGTGACTTAAAATGCTTTAATAAAAGGACAAAGCTTTTTTTAAGCCTTGTTCTTTTAAAACGTGTTTATTGCTCCCTGTTGTAGGTCCTGTCAGTCCTGCTGAAATTCTGCCTGTATATCCTCCTCAAAGTGGTGATAAACCACCTGATGACTCCATGCGATTCTATCTGGAAACTCTCCTGGAAGCAATTGTTACACAGGTGAGCAGAATAAATAATACCTATCAATCAGAGGTAGAATACCTCTTCTGGAGTCAATTATCACGCAGTACTGAAATATTAATAAATTATGGCTAGGGCCACCATAAGGTTGGATAGAGGGACCTGCTACAGCTACGGTCTTATCGTCCCGAAAACGTAGAAGATATAAGAAAGCCAGCCGTTCCGAGAGCGAACCTTTTCTATTTAGGTTAAAATCAGCCCCGGCCGGTAATTGAACCCGCGGCCTGTTGCTTACAAGGCAGACGTGCTACCAACCAAGCTAACTAGGCTGGCCTGGTGATTTAAATGACACACTTTTTTTCCTGGTTGGTTTTTTTGACTTTTTGTTTAGGGACTTTAGGGCATTCTTTCTGGGATACTTGTACATACTGATTTCTTTTCGCTATTCCAGATTGTGAAGATAGAGTGGAAGGACAAGCAGTATAGTCAGTACAAGAGTTTCATGTTCCTATTTGACAAGTTCAAGTTATACTATCAGCATCTCATATTTCCCCATTTCTCCAACAAGACGGACATCTATTTGCCAAATATTGGTAAGTTAGCTGTTAGCTTTCAGTCCTCCTATACTCTTCTTTATTCTTCTGTAAATCCACACTTAACTATTTCATACTGATTTTACACTAAAGCACATATTTGGCTAATAAGTGATGCTTATATTTTATGAATAGAATATAGGTACCCTGCTGGGATAGGACTGAAAAGTCCCTTTTCCCCCACAGTCTAACCAAGGACTTTTATAAGTATTTGATACAAAATGAACACCCTGATTAATGTGTGTTATGATACTATGCTCTATTGTCTGTTATGCTACTAGATACCGTGAAAAAAGGACCTTGTCCAAAAAAATCTCTGTACAAAAATCAGTCAGGTAGGTACATGTTTTTCGTTTATTAATGATCTCGTCCTCCCTTGTTTTATTTGACAGATTTACCAAATCTCAGGAAGCTGAGTAAGGACGAGGCTCACTCCCCGTACATGAGTTGTCGAGTGTCACTCATCAAATGGGTGGCCAGCTTCACATCTCTCAGACAACCTCCCTATCAACCCCCAACCCCGTCTTCCATACCAGCTGCAACTAGGGTGACACGCTCTGTGAGGTAATAGAAACCTGCATTGAATAGAATAGAATATACTGCCGCAGTCTAAGCAAGGTCTTATGGTACAATTTGGTACATTGGGTATTTGGTACAATATTTTTAAAATTATTGTGTTATTAAATCAAACCCATAAAATACAACGTTACCTTGTTTAGACTGCTGGGGTAAAGGTACTTTTGAAGTCTCATTTGAGCAAGATAAACAAGGTATATTCTATTCTACAACAGAATAGAATGCACCTACCCTGTTTATACTGCCAGAATGAGACTGAAAAGTCCTTTTACTACCGCAGTCTAACACAAGACTTTGACAGCTTATTCTTCTTTTTAAAAAAGGACGAAAATGTGCAAGGGAGGGGGGAATCAATGTTTCTTTTCCTCTCTCTCATTTTTTGTAGCTGATTTCGTAATGTAATAGAAAGTCGTGTGATATTCACACCAGACTTATCACTTTCCTTATTTTTCTCTATCTCTCCAGTGAATCTGAAACCGCGGATACCCATACTTCTCATCCACTCTCCTCTCAAGAAGCTAGAAGAAGCATCAGTCTAGTACAAGACACAGTGGAGCCTAACCATGAGTAAGTCGAATATCATCCCCTTTGAATAATCTTTAGCTCGAACCCGGAACCTCCGGCGTGTAAGCCTAGTGTGATAACCACTCGACCTAGGAGATTGCTAAGTAATTTTAAATGTTAGGTAGTATTTTTAAAGTTTGTAGTTTAACTTGGAAATTAGCGGCTACCTTTTAAACGCTAGGTCGCGGGTTCAATTCCTACCCCGGGTGAACTTCATCATTAATAGGAAACAAGTAAGTCTCGTTCTCGAAACGGTAGGGTTTTCTTATTTGCAATCCTGCACTCCTTGTGTCTTCAAACCTCTCGCTTGTCTCTATCAAACCAAACCACAAAATTATATCAATAAAGAGGAGCTCTATTAAACTGTGGGTATAATGGAACAACTTGTTCTAAGCTGACAGTCTAAAAAAAGCACTACTTATACTTATACTTCTTGGATAAAAATTAAATATTTCATCAAAGAAAATGTTGGGTGCCTACATACATTACATAGAAATACGGATCGTTTCTGACGAAATTCCTGTGTGCGGAGTCCAGTATGTAGGACTATTGCACCCCGGATGCCTACATAAATAATGAATGGATGTATTTTCACTTGTTTCCCAGTGAGAATCCCCTCACGGCAGCGTTCAACATAGTCCGTCAAGTCCTGTACGGATCCCGCGATAACATCAACTTCATTCACGAGATATTTCGACAAGCGTTCCTCTTCCCCTTCACGTGTTCTCCTGCTATACGTCGCGTCATTGCTGTCTACAAGGATTGGATCCAATGCAGTGCCAACGTACCAACGCTGCCTGTGTTTATGTTGGAACCGCTGGAATCGGTTGAGTCTCCGAGCTCACCGGACGAACACCTGTTGACCGCGCGATTGCGACTGAGGAATCACAGCTATATTGGGGCCATTCAGAGTGAAAACGTGCTGGTGCGGGCGGGGCTGCAGAATGTACTACAGGTGAGTCACCCTTTATACCTTTGTTTTTTGATCTTAAAATATACCCCTAAAATTGAAATGGTAGGAACTTGAATATACCTTTTTCCCTGGTACCTACATAAAATTTGAGCACTTTGGACGTCCACACTTGGTGCCACAGGCCACTTGTGTATTTTCAATGGCAATCTGATAGAGAGCCTCTGAGTGAAATTCTGCAATTTTTTGATGAAAAATTCCAAAAATTAAAGAGTCTGTCTCTCATAAGGGATATGTTTTAATACATTTGTTTCTGTGAGTAAATTTTATGGAATGTGCTTTGGCAGTCAGTGTGTTGAAAATGCATATCTCCTTGGTGGAATAAAAAAAAGGTCCAATAGTAAAATATGGCTTACTTAAGTAATGAAATGTGTTGTATTTGTTTCCAGGTGTTCATTACCCATGCAGCCAACGTGTTTCTGTCTGTGAGTAAATTTTATGGAATGTGCTTTGGCAGTCAGTGTGTTGAAAATGCATATCTCCTTGGTGGAATAAAAAAAAGGTCCAATATTAAAATACGGCTTACTTAAGTAATGAAATGTGTTGTATTTGTTTCCAGGTGTTTATTACCCATGCAGCCAACGTGTTTCTATTGGAAGTGGGCTCAGAGTATCCCCTGTTTCTAGAAGAGCAAGTAGATATTTGTAAGCGAGTGCTCAACATTTACAGGTAAACAAAGACTGCCAGTTAAGTATCTGCCCCATCCCCCCCCCAAAAAAAAGGTTTGTACCTTGGATCCCCTTTCGCATTACTTTAAGGCACATTCTTTTACATTCATGCCTATTCAAGAACGGAAAAGTTTGGTCAGAGAATTTCCGTCCTGGCCGGAATTCGAACCCAGCACCTCTAGTTTGAGAGTCAGTGTTCTTGACCACTCAGCCACAGAGGTGAGCCATCTGGTTGGGCTAGCTGGCTTTTCTTATTTATTGTCTCCCAGTGTTCGAACCCATTCCCTCCTGCTTACCAGGCGATAAAATTTGACTGGTTCCTATTTCAGGTACATGGTGATGCACACCAACATGGAGTACAAGACTTGGCAGCAACTCCTGGTTGTACTTCTAAGGATAACCTCCCTCATTCTGAACAAAGTGCCTCCCAAAAAGAAACAACAAACCATAGGCGGGAAATTAGCGCCTGCTATTTTCCAAGTGAGTTCAATTTCAATTTTTCAATTTATTTATTTTCTTTTTTTTACAATCTTGGAATCTTGCCATAATCTTAATCTTTGCTTCCAAGACTTATTTTTATGGGTACCTACAGCTTTTAAAGTCCAGAAAAAAAGTTGGATGAACTGTAACAAGAAAGGTATTATCGTCCCGAAATTGGAGAGTAAAGAAAGACAGGATGGGAAAAAGCCAGTCGTTCTTCCGAGAACGAACCTTATCCGTTAGGTATAAAGTTAGCCCCGGGCGAAAATCGAACTTCCAAGCTAAATTATAAACTTTAAAAATACAAACATTTACAACTAGCAAACTCCGAGGCCGATCTGTTTAGAAGGCTTGCACACCTTAGGCCCCGGGTTCGATTCCCAGAAGAGTCTACCCTCCAACTTAACTAGACTGACTTTGAGGCAATGTTTATTGCCAAACTATCTTCACAATTACATGGGGTATAATTATTTCATTACAATCTTGGAATCTTGCCATAATCTTAATCTTTGCTTCCAAGACTTATTTTTATGGGTACCTACAGCTTTTAAAGTCCAGAAAAAAGTTTGATAGAACTGTAACAAGAAAGGTATTATCGTCCCGAAATTGAAGAGTAAAGAAAGACAGGATGGGAAAAAGCCAGTCGTTGTTCCGAGAACGAACCTTATCCGTTAGGAATAAAGTTAGCCCCGGGCGAAAATCGAACTTCCAACCCAGCGTTTACGAGGTAGACTCGCTAGCTCGCTACTCTCCAAGCTAAATTATAAACTTTAAAAATACAGACATTTACAACTAGCAAACTCCGAGGCCGATCTGTTTAAAAGGCTTGCACACCTTAGGCCCCGGGTTCGATTCCCAGAAGAGTCTACCCTCCAAGCTAACTAGACTGACTTTGAGGCAATGTTTATTGCCAAACTATCTTCACAATTACATGGGGTAGGTATAACTACTTCACATTTCTTCCTCTACAGACGCTGATAGTCACCTGGATCAAAGCGAACCTCAATGTAGTCATACCAGGCGAGCTATGGGATCAGTTCCTTAGTGTCCTTAGTTCTCTCACTCAGTGGGAAGAACTCATCAAAGAGTGGGCGGTAAGTCATTTGTGTCCATTTCAAACAAGTATCGTGTCTCTTCTCGCTCATCCGATGAGGGACACATTACGTGATGGACAAGCTACGACACAGGCCTTACGAGTCTAATGTACGATTTTCATTGCTATGAAAATAATGAACCTTAATATTTTTTGGAAGCGTCGCGAGGGTACGCCCCGATAGTGTTATCAAAGTCTTTTTCAGTTTCCGATGCCTTTTCTGGACTTTGTTGGACTATCATTGTGATATTTTGGTCTTATTGTTTTACTGGATCTGGATGCCTTTCCTGACAATCAAACCCTCACTATTTATTCGGGCTTGGGACCGGAATAAGCTGCATTGCACACCCCTCAGGCTAGTTTTTGAAAAAATAATAATACATGATAAAAAATCTACGACTCAATGTGTAACGTTGTGTTGTTCACAGAAAACCCTGGACACTCTGACCCGCGTCCTAGCGCGCCATGTGTACGGCTTAGACCTGACAGATCTACCGCTAGATCGCCTTACGGAACAGAAAGCCAAGCGTCGACGCGGTACCAGCACATCCCGACGCGGAACGACGCATGATTCCCCTAGGAAACTCAACTCCCCCGCCCACCAGAATAGACAGGACAATGCGTGTGAAACGAACAGAGGTAGGTGTAATAGACCAGTTGCGCTTACTTGGGTGAGGTTTCAAAGTCAAAGAGCAGAAAAAATAAAAACTAGGGAATTTTTCTTTTTGAAACTCAACTCCCCCGCCCACCAGAATAGACAGGACAATGCGTGTGAAACGAACAGAGGTAGGTGTAATAGACCAGTTGCGCTTACTGGGGTGAGGTTTCAAAGTCAAAGAGCAGAAAAAATAAAAACTAGGGAATTTTTCTTTTTCTTCTACGACTTCTAGATCTGGAGATAAATCGATTTTAAAAAATGCCAGTAAATCTTGGACTTTGACGTCACGGCATACGCTCCCGTACGCGATGACATCATAGCACATGACTCCTTCAAGATCTCCTTGTTTGTGCGCATGCGTTTCTGCGCATTTCGTAAACTTTGACGTCACGACTCTTTGAGTTTTTTTATTAGAACCTCTAATTAAAATTTAATTTTCGACCTTTTAAAGTTACTTTTTCGGAGTTTTGACCTTGGATGTAGATTTTTCTTAAGTAGGAATCGACCTTTTATTCATATTTTTTACCCAAATGAAACTGCTCCATTCTTAACATGAATTTCATTTCATTCCAGCTAGACTAATTATTGTTTAATTTTTCTCGACAGAGCTGGACTCGAACCATCATAGCAAGGAGTGTGTGAGTCTGGACGACCAATGTTTGGACCAAGACACGGAATCTGCCTATCTAAGACGCGGCTACAGCGAGACCCACCTCCTATCTGTGGACAGTGGCTCATCCAATGTCCTGCAAGATGGGGAGGAACAGGAAGAGAAAACCTGGCTCTACTATCTGGATAAGGATAGAAAAAGGTAAAGACAGTGGTGTATATACTTTTTCAAGGGCCCGCCGACCTCCCTCCGTGCCCGAGTGGGGATCACACTCGGCTTACACGCCGGAGGTTTCGGGTTCGATTCCCGACGTTTTTTTTTTTTAACTGTCCTTGGAGTTTAGGGTGCACCCAGATTCGTGAGGACATTATTTAATCGAGTCGCGAACAGTGGCGGCATTACCAGTAAAAAAAATAATTGAAATATGGAAATTGATTTTAAAGGAGGCACTTTGTGATTTCCACAAAAGTCGTGAAAAGGCTTTAACACAAATAAATTCACGATTTGATTTGCTTTTGAAGGCTTTGATAGAACCTAAAGGCATAAAGTTACCTAACGACAAGATATTCTGTTCTAAAATAAAGCATTAGTTTGTATTCGTACAGATGGGAGCACAAGCTGATACGCAAAGCTCGCAGCATGGACTGCGTACAGGGGGCCCGTCAACAGTACTCCGAGGAAAACCACAGCCGCTCCCCTTCGCCGGCGCCGTCTAGCGGTATAGAATCCAACTCTCCCCTCCAGCTAGACCTCGCAGGGGAGGGGACAGGAGGGGGAGGAGGGGTGTCGATTATGTCGGGAGGGGGTGTGAGGGGCTGGTTGCCAGATGTGGCAGTCGTGCTTTGGAGGCGCATGATATGTGCCCTGGGCAATGTCAACACGATACAGGACCCTGCCCTGCATTCACAGGTAAAACATATTTATAAGTAATTAGAACAGGTTGTATTAGCGTACACGAACCATCTGTAACTGCTAAGGTCTTATTAGGGTTGGGACATCGACATCGATGTTTTGAAAACATCGATACATCGGAACAAAAACATCGATGTCAACATCGATGTTTTTGATTACGATACATCGGATACTCGATATATCGAAGTTTAATGCAAATGATTGATCCCGTGACTGGCTGTTGCGGGGCCCACTCAGCCTCGTGAGGAAAATGAGTAGCTATGACATGTAAATTAGGGTTGGGACATCGACATCGATGTTTTGAAAACATCGATACATCGGAACAAAAACATCGATGTCAACATCGATGTTTTTGATTACGATACATCGGATACTCGATATATCGAAGTTTAAAAACATCGATGTTTTCGTCTCGATGTCCCAACCCTAGGTCTTATCGTCCCGAAAGCGAAAAGAGAAGAAAGACAGGATAGGAAAACCAGCCGTTCCCAGAACGAACATACTGCCAACCGCTACACCAATCTAAAGGCTGAAACTCTAGGGACGGGACTTTCAAACTCAAACGTGGTTTTTTTTTTTTTTTTTTTTTTTTTTTTTTTTTTTCTTCAAACGTGTTTTTTTTTTTTTTTTTTTTTTTTTTTTTTTTCATTTCTTTCCATGTTCCAATAGTCGATCCATGTCGGCTGAACTATCCAAATTGCCTCGATAACATAGTTTCCTCGTGGTCGACCAAGTTTGGACACACCTTTAAAGACTTCACTGTCCACGTTTCAGGTCTTCAGTCACCTGGTCGACCTGTCCACAACGCTGAACAAGATGCGCCTAAATCAGGGTGTTATCACAGGAGATACCATGCCCTCCCCTGCCCCCTCTCTACCTGACTTGGTACCTCCCCTGACTCTAGTGGCCCCGTGGTGTTTTGAGGCGTTGAATCTATCTGATAGGTATCATCGGGGTAAACTCAATGCATACAGGTAAGTCATATACTGTAGAGTTCCAATGTCCTAGGGACCTAGGCTAAGGGTGGGTAAACAGGAATGGTCGAACATCCTCTGTGGGTTTCACCAACTTTGTTTTCAGCCCCTAACAGCCTGTTAGCTTAACAGCCCTTTTAAGCCTATACAAATCAAATGGAACTTAAGTGTGGGTTTCACCAACTTTGTTTTCAGCCCCTAACAGCCTGTTAGCTTAACAGCCCTTTTAAGCCTATACAAATCAAATGGAACTTAACTGGCTGTTAGCTTAACAGGACTTCTAAGAGCTGACAAAAATATTGGTGAAACCAAACCTATGTTATTATCCCTTACGCCTGGACTAAGAGACTGAATATCTGATGTCCAAATCCATGTGAAGTGTTTTCATGTATTTTATTTTATGTTCACAGGCTTCTATGTTCCATGCTACAGGACCCATGCCTCTCTCCTCAATATATCTCTCAACTCTACAGGGTGTTTCATCAAGGTCTCGTATGTTCCGATCAAAGTATTGTCAACATTATAATCAAATACACAGGGCCACGCTTCCTCTCCTTGAACTTGCCTGGCTCCAGTCTCCTCTATCTTGATATTATCCATGCCTGTAACAAGGTTATCATCTCGCCTGATCTGAGAGCTACCCCCCGCACGGAGGCTGTGTCTATGTTGGCAACACTGTTGGGTATTCTCGATACACACAAGCATGTTGCCATGTTACAGCCAAGTTCCCCCCTATTATCCATGCCTGTAACAAGGTTATCATCTCGCCTGATCTGAGAGCTACCCCCCGCACGGAGGCTGTGTCTATGTTGGCAACACTGTTAGGTATTCTCGATACACACAAGCATGTTGCCATGTTACAGCCAAATTCCCCCCTGGTACGCGATGACATCATAGTACATGACTCCTTCAAGATCTCCTTGTTTGTGCGCATGCGTTTCTGCGCATTTCGTAAACTTTGACGTCCCGACTCTTTGAACTTTTTCATTAGAACCTCTAATAAAAATTTAATTTTCGAACTTTTAAAGTTACTTTTTTGGAGTTTTGACCTTGGATGTAGATTTTTCTTGAGTAGACCTTTTATTCATATTTTTTACCCAAATGAAACTGCTCCATTCTTAACATGAATTTCATTTCATTCCAGCTAGAGTAATGAATTTCATTCCAGCTAGACTAATTGTTTAATTTTTCTCGACAGAGCTGGACTCGAACCATCAGAGCAAGGAGTGTGTGAGTCTGGACGACCAATGTTTGGACCAGGACACGGAATCTGCCTATCTAAGACGCGGCTACAGTGAGACCCATCTCCTATCTGTCGACAGTGGTTCATCTAATGTCCTGCAAGATGGGGAGGAACAGGAAGAGAAAACCTGGCTCTACTATCTGGATAAGGATAGAAAAAGGTAAAGACAGTGGTGTATATACTTTTTCAAGGGCCCGCCGACCTCCCTCCGTGCCCGAGTGGGGATCACACTCGGCTTACACGCCGGAGGTTTCGGGTTCGATTCCCGACGTTTTTTTTTTTTAACTGTCCTTGGAGTTTAGGGTGCACCCAGATTCGTGAGGACATTATTTAATCGAGTCGCGAACAGTGGCGGCATTACCAGTAAAAAAAATAATTGAAATATGGAAATTGATTTTAAAGGAGGCACTTTGTGATTTCCACAAAAGTCGTGAAAAGGCTTTAACACAAATAAATTCACGATTTGATTTGCTTTTGAAGGCTTTGATAGAACCTAAAGGCATAAAGTTACCTAACGAGCGGCATTACCAGTAAAAAAAATAATTGAAATATGGAAATTGATTTTAAAGGAGGCACTTTGTGATTTCCACAAAAGTCGTGAAAAGGATTTAACACAAATAAATTCACGATTTGATTTGCTTTTCTTTGATAGAACCTAAAGGCATAAAGTTACCTAACGGCAAGATATTCTGTTCTAAAATAAAGCATTAGTTTGTATTCGTACAGATGGGAGCACAAGCTGATACGCAAAGCTCGCAGCATGGACTGCGTACAGGGGGCCCGTCAACAGTACTCCGAGGAAAACCACAGCCGCTCCCCTTCGCCGGCGCCGTCTAGCGGTATAGAATCCAACTCTCCCCTCCAGCTAGACCTCGCAGGGGAGGGGACAGGAGGGGGAGGAGGGGTGTCGATTATGTCGGGAGGGGGTGTGAGGGGCTGGTTGCCAGATGTGGCAGTCGTGCTTTGGAGGCGCATGATATGTGCCCTGGGCAATGTCAACACGATACAGGACCCTGCCCTGCATTCACAGGTAAAACATATTTATAAGTAATTAGAACAGGTTGTATTAGCGTACACGAACCATCTGTAACTGCTAAGGTCGGCAATGTCAACACGATACAGGACCCTGCCCTGCATTCACAGGTAAAACATATTTATAAGTAATTAGAACAGGTTGTATTAGCGTACATGAACCATCTGCCGGTAAACTGAAATGAGGAAAAAAAAGTTTTTTTTTCAAGAGGTTTGATAGAAGGAACTGTAACTGCTAAGGTCTTATCGTCCCGAAAGCGAAGAGAGAAGAAAGACAGGATAGGAAAGCCAGCCGTTCCCAGAACGAACATACTGCCGACCGCTACACCAATCTAAAGGCTGAAACTCTAGGGACGGGACTTTCAAACTCAAACGTGTTTTTTTTTTTTTTTTTTTTTTTTTTTTTTTTTCATTTCTTTCCATGTTCCAATAGTCGATCCATGTCGGCTGAACTATCCAAATTGCCTCGATAACATAGTTTCCTCGTGGTCGACCAAGTTTGGACACACCTTTAAAGACTTCACTGTCCACGTTTCAGGTCTTCAGTCACCTGGTCGACCTGTCCACAACGCTGAACAAGATGCGCCTAAATCAGGGTGTTATCACAGGAGATACCATGCCCTGGTTTTTAAAATCAAAAGGTGTTTTTTTTTTTTTTTTTTTTTTTTTTTTTCATTTCTTTCCATGTTCCAATAGTCGATCCATGTCGGCTGAACTATCCAAATTGCCTCGATAACATAGTTTCCTCGTGGTCGACCAAGTTTGGACACACCTTTAAAGACTTCACTGTCCACGTTTCAGGTCTTCAGTCACCTGGTCGACCTGTCCACAACGCTGAACAAGATGCGCCTAAATCAGGGTGTTATCACAGGAGATACCATGCCCTCCCCTGCCCCCTCTCTACCTGACTTGGTACCTCCCCTGACTCTAGTGGCCCCGTGGTGTTTTGAGGCGTTGAATCTATCTGATAGGTATCATCGGGGTAAACTCAATGCATACAGGTAAGTCATATACTGTAGAGTTCCAATGTCCTAGGGACCTAGGCTAAGGGTGGGTAAACAGGAATGGTCGAACATCCTCTGTGGGTTTCACCAACTTTGTTTTCAGCCCCTAACAGCCTGTTAGCTTAACAGCCCTTTTAAGCCTATACAAATCAAATGGAACTTAAGTAACTGGCTGTTAGCTTAACAGGACTTCTAAGAGCTGACAAAAATATTGGTGAAACCAAACCTATGTTATTATCCCTTACGCCTGGACTAAGAGACTGAATATCTGATGTCCAAATCCATGTGAAGTGTTTTCATGTATTTTATTTTATGTTCACAGGCTTCTATGTTCCATGCTACAGGACCCATGCCTCTCTCCTCAATATATCTCTCAACTCTACAGGGTGTTTCATCAAGGTCTCGTATGTTCCGATCAAAGTATTGTCAACATTATAATCAAATACACAGGGCCACGCTTCCTCTCCTTGAACTTGCCTGGCTCCAGTCTCCTCTATCTTGATATTATCCATGCCTGTAACAAGGTTATCATCTCGCCTGATCTGAGAGCTACCCCCCGCACGGAGGCTGTGTCTATGTTGGCAACACTGTTAGGTATTCTCGATACACACAAGCATGTTGCCATGTTACAGCCAAATTCCCCCCTGTTCCAAGTCACCCAGTGTCCCGATGCCAAAGATTTAGTGTTGAATATTCTACTAAGGTGTGGTAAGACAGAACCCACAGGCCAAGCACGTTGTATTGCACTTAGTAGTCTTGGTATATTCCTACATCATACACTCAGCTCTAGTACCCCTCAACATCCTTGTGCCAAGGAAGCACTCAACACTTTACTCTTAGCTCTCAAGTTCAATCATGATACCATAGCACAAGTTGCGTGTGATGTTCTATTGAGCCTAACGAATCTCTGCAAAGTCTTACTACAAGTTTATCCAGAGATACCATCCCGTATTATAGAAGTGCTCGCGAGTACATTATCTTATCTGATGCCAGTGGATGCCAAGGACAAGAGACTCATGACCTCATTAGTGTTTTGTCTTGGAGAATGGACAATGCAAGTCCCCCCGGCTGTCTTGTACAAACCTAAAACTCACAACCCCTGTCTCCTACATACAGTGTTTCAGATTCTTACTCAGCTTTGTGAGGGTGGCAAGGCTCGTGGTATTCCTATTAGTGGTGCATTCCATCAGGATATAGTGGCTGAGTTTAACCCTAACATTGTATTGGATGACCTCAAATCCGATGAGAGTCCTACACTCGGCAGGAGATTCCTAGGGGAAGGTTCTGGAGGTCATCTGAGTAGTACAGGACATGCAGTACAGCTAGCAGCTAAGATGATCATTGGACACTTGGTGAATCACATAGGACATTTCCCACTGAGTGGTGGCGTAGCCAGGATCAGCTCCTTGGTATCTGAGTATGATGATATTCCAAACCTATGTTATCAAGAGCAGCAGCTATCTAGTCAGGTGTTGTGTGCTCCCAACATGCAACTGTTTGTCCTAGGATCAAGCTGTCTGATGTCACTCATAGAGTTACCTGCGTTAGAAGTACCTGGTGGTGGTATTACTGCTGGTCTCATCACAGCACCATCACAAGTTAGAGTACTCTTGAGAGACCTCGGTGGTAAATCTTGTTGGGACGCCTCCATCTTGTATTGTTCTCCAGAACAACTCGCTAATATTCCATCCTCTACTTTATCCAATGTGTCTCGCGCCAAGGTGAGTGCACCTCGCTGTGATGATACTATGAACTCTTGTATTGTAACTCTACCTCAGTATACAATGAGACATAGACCCCCCTCAGTACTCCCTATGGCACAGGACTCTGCACCAGACCTTGATAACCTGGATGATCTACTCAGATACATAGGACACACCAGTCCAGAGTGTTTGGAAACTTTAGACACACCTCGTAATATCCCAGCTTCACGTAGTTCTATCAATACAGAACTAGAACAAGATACAATCGGATGTATCTTGAGTCACTTACCACACTGTGAAGTTTCTTGTCTTGTTTGATTTTCTTAGCTGTTAGCCTTTTGTTGAACATGGAATCCACTGGTTCATACCCGATGGGTACATCTTCAGGGGCAGAATCATCACTGTCCATTTTATTTTGATTTATCTGAGCCCTACAAAGTGTTTTGATAGTGAATTAAAGTTACAGAGTTACTTGGGTTCAAATTTCACCTATTTAGAGACAAATAAGTACAGAAATAACTAATACCGCAATAACTGCACAACTTTCAGATTTTTACTTTTTTTTTTCAAAAAAAAAATACAAAATGTGGATGCATGGGATCATAGATCTCAACTCTATCTACTCGATAAGAATGAGAAGCTGACGCGAGAAATTCGGAATCTCGACACGCAGACATGTAGAGAAACACACAAGGTAGCTGTTATCTTTGTAGCGCATGGTCAGGAAGACAAGAGTTCCATCTTATCCAATACAGCAGGGAGTCAGTAGGATTATCCCCCAGGATATCCTTGATTTGAAGGTTGTTTAGGTTATATTTTAATCTTATCTGTGTATATTTAGTACAATGACATAAAATATGTTTAACCGTTATGATAACGTTACAAACTTCGCATTGAGGTGGATCGGTTCTTTCCATTAGAAAGCCATGGAGGGAGTCAGGCGTATGAAGAATTCATTTCAGGTCTGGCCTGGGAAGTGGAGCTAGAAACTCACACGGGATTCATGGGGGGACTACAGAAAGGTAAATCAACATCTGGTACCACAGCACCCTACTATGCAACTTCCTTCTGTGAAACTCTATTCCATGTAGCAACCAGAATGCCCTCTCACACAGCCGAAGCCTTACTACACAAGACCAGACATCTAGGCAATGATGAAATCCATATTGTATGGTCAGAACATCATAGAGATTATAGGAGAGGCATTATTCCTACAGAGTTCTGTGATGTTCTTATTGTGATCTATCCTCTACCTAACCGTTTGTATAGAATTACCATCAATAGAAAACCAGACGTTCCCTTGTTTGCGCCCCTGTTCCATGAAGCTATTGTAGAACACAAGACATTACCTGGACTAGTACGTGCCACAGCATTGAACGCATCTCGTGCCAAACGTAGTATGCTGCCGTTCTATCAGCAATACTATGAGGAGAGATATCGCTCACTGGACACTGTACTCAAGCAACATCGGGCCAGTACAACGTTTGAAGATTTTACAAGTCAGGTGTTCTCGCCAGTGCACATAGATGGTGGCATGTCTTCCGAACAAAATAGAACAAGTCTAATGGGTAGCTCAGTACCTAGTAGTTTAGTAAGTGTAGAAAGTCATAGTGGTGGTACATCAGAGTCCTCATGGAGTACGCATCATACAGCAGGTGAAGGTGTATCACCTCGCGTTGGAAAGAAGTTAGCTATGAAATCCGTATCCCTGACAAGCAGTAGATAAATATTCCATACTAACATTCGACCAGGCAATGGAACGTGTATTTCAACTATTTGAGAATTCAGTGGAAAAGTTATTGGTTTACTCAAGAACCTTAAGAGATTATTTCTCATTAACTTATTATAATAAAATTGTGATATGGACAAATCTAGGATTTTCTTTGTATCTCGCTTGGGACTCAAATCTGCACCCACCAGATTACTGCCTGGTCCACTCTTCCAACGCGCGACGTCAGTATAGTTATATCTATATTTGGCGTCTATCCTGTTACTGAAAGCAACTCTCGCAAATATTTTGACGTCACCACGGCTATTTATGTAAGTTGTAAGCTGTTTTGTGTTTAATGCATGCTAAACAAAGCCATGCCATGTTTCCTCGGTAATACTACTTGAAATATTTTTTTTTCTTTTCACTCCTCATTTCTCCTATGAAATTCCTTAAATATGAACTACCTACGATAATCGTTTACTTTCTAATCTCAATTTTGAACTCCATTTCATATTTTTCCTGTTTTGTCTCCTTCATTTTCTCCTAGCTAGAATCATTTTTATCTCCCCCTTTTTGTTGTTATTTAATTATTTGTTCCTGACCTTTTGAGCTCCTCTAGGCAGTTTTTTGCTGTAGAACAAATAGAACTAGGGAAATCGAACTTTTCACGCTATTCCAGATTATTAGGAACTAAAAAAATCACAATAAAAACAATAGCAAGTATGTAATCCTTATTGATATTTTCTTCTCGTATCCATCGTACATATTTACGTTTAATTTTAAAAAAGAATAAATCAAAATTTGTAAATTATTAATTATCAACATATTATTATAATGCAAACTAAGGTTCGTGTCTCTCAAGTCCTGTTAGTTTTGTCCTCATAACTCAAAGGGCAATTTTCTTCCTGAACTCGGACACAAACCTTTGACCTTAAATTGCTAGGCCATCAGAGCTATCACTCATTTTAGACTTTAGTAAGAAGCACATGATTAAAAACTATGATTCTATGGGACAGATGTAAAATATTAGAATTTCACCAGTTACTTAGTATGTACTTGTACAAATCACTTTTACACAAAGGTTTCCAGAATTTAAATTGTTTTTATGAATAATAACTAGTTATTTATTTTATAACAAAAATATTTATATTTATTTATTTTAATATATGGAAATTTTAATATTATTTTTTACTTAACCGTCAATGTAGTTTTTACTTTCTTCTTTCTCCATAGAATTTTCCACCAAAATATTGACTTTTTGGAAAGAAAAGTTGAGAAGTAGGTAAAGAATACCTACTTACTAGTATGTTGTGGTTTGAAGATAATGATAATAACCACGATTTTACCTCCTTGATATGATCCGTTTGATTAAGGCTCTCTTTACAAACTCGTTCTTGACTGAAACACCAGAAAGAAAAAGTTTTCTCTTATGTGATGTATAAGAAATCACAAAAAGAATTCATTGCCCATTTCCTATTCATATAAAATTAAACTGAATACTTGCACTACCTATGTAATTGTGTAACAGACTGATAAGTTATCCTGGAGCCATGGGTACAGAAGTTAAGATTCCTACGATCTGAGTGAGGTACTGGGGTACCATAGATCATTATTACATGGAACATAGATGGTCCTTCTTTGTTATCTAGAAGGCTTGAGATTCATTCAGTTTATTCCCCCCATTTTCCTCATCACTTTTGGGAAAAACCAAAATAAAAACCATCTCTTACCATTTGTTTTCCTCTTGTCCCGTGCATGTTTAGATGTGAATAATACATGTTCTTTGTAATTTTTACTGACGGGGTTTTTCATAATGGAATCTAAAATGCCAACTTTGAATTTGGTAGAGCAATTGGCATGAACATTATCCAGTGGTATGAAGTCAGGTAACTTTTTGAGACCAGCAGATTCTGAGTTGTTTGTGACTTTGTCTGTAACACATTAAAAAAAAAAAAATGAATAAAATGGTGTGTCTAAAATCCTATGGGACCTAGTTATCTTGTAGGGTAGTGCATCTGCTTTGTAAGGCCTAGGTTGTGAGTTGGAAGGATTTTATTTCATACAGAAACGGTTCATTCTAGGAATAGCTGGCTTTCTCCTGTCTTGTCCTCCATCCCTTCACTTTTGGGACAGTATTTTTTACAATCTTTCTAATCTCAATTTTGAACTCCATTTCATATTTTTCCTGTTTTGTCTCCTTCATTTTCTCCTAGCTAGAATCATTTTTATCTCCCCCTTTTTGTTGTTATTTAATTATTTGTTCCTGACTTTTTCGAGCTCCTCTAGGCAGTTTTTTGCTGTAGAACAAATAGAAATAGGGAAATCGAACTTTTCACGCTATTCCAGATTATTTTAGGAACTAAAAAAAATCCACAATAAAAACAATAGCAAGTATGTAATCCTTATTGTTATTTTCTTCTCGTATCCATCGTACATATTTACGTTTAATTTTAAAAAAGAATAAATCAAAATTTGTAAATTATTAATTATCAACATATTATTATAATGCAAACTAAGGTTCGTGTCTCTCAAGTCCTGTTAGTTTTGTCCTCATAACTCAAAGGGCAATTTTCTTCCTGAACTGGGACACGAACCTTTGACCTTAAATTGCTAGGCCATCAGAGCTATCACTCATTTTAGACTTTAGTAAGAATAAGAAGCACACGATTAAAAACTATGATTCTATGGGACAGATGTAAAATATTAGAATTTCACCAGTTACTTAGTATGTACTTGTACAAATCACTTTTACACAAAGGTTTCCAGAATTTAAATTGTTTTTATGAATAATAACTAGTTATTTATTTTATAACAAAAATATTTATATTTATTTATTTTAATATATGGAAATTTTAATATTATTTTTTACTTAACCGTCAATGTGGTTTTTACTTTCTTCATAGAATTTTCCACCAAAATATTGACTTTTTGGAAAGAAAAGTTGAGAAGTAGGTAAAGAATACCTACTTACTAGTATGTTGTGGTTTGAAGATAATCATAATAATCACAATTTTTACCTTCTTGATATGATTTGTTTGATTAAGGCTTTCTTTACAAACTCGTTCTTGACTGAAACAGAAAGAAAAAGTTTCAATTTATACATCACAATCACAAATTGCCCATTTCCTATTCATACAAAATTAAACTGAATACCTACACTACCTATGTAATTGTGTAAAAAACTGATAAGTTATCCTGGAGCCATGGGTACAGAAGTTAAGATACCATCTGAGTGAGGTACTGGGGTACCATAGACCATAGATCATTATTCATGGAACCTAGATGGTCTTTCTTTGTTATCTAGAAAGCTTGAGATTCATTCAGTTTATTTCCCCCCATTTTCCTCATCACTTTTGGGAAAAACCAAAATAAAAACCATCTCTTACCATTTGTTTTCCTCTTGTCACGTGCATGTTTAGATGTGAATAATACATGTTCTTTGTAATTTTTACTGACAGGGTTTTTCATAATGGAATCTAAAATGCCAACTTTGAATTTGGTAGAGCACTTGGCATGAACATTATCCAGTGGTATGAAGTCAGGTAACTTTTTGAGACCAGCAGATTCTGAGTTGTTTGTGACTTTGTCTGTAACACATAAAAAAAAAAAAAAAACCCAAAAATTTTGGGTTTTTTTTGGTTTTTTTGTAAAAAAAAAAAAAAAAAAAAAAAAAAAAAAAAAAAAAAAAAAATTGAATAAAATGGTGTGTCTAAAATCCCATGGGACCTAGTTATCTTGGAGGGTAGTGCATCTGCTTTGTAAGCCCTAGGTCAGGGGTTTCCAACTTCCATGTGTATCCAGGCCACATGCTACATTGGGAGGTACCCCGTGGGCCACATATGTACATAGGGGAGGCCCCCCCCCCCCAAACTTTTCAGAAATGCAGTCCGATCAGATTTTGAGTGTCACAGGTGAAATTTTTCAAAAAGTATTCTCCTAATTATAGCTGAACACAAAAGGGGGTCAATTTCAGTAGGTAAGTTTGTACAAGTCCCAAAAAGCTTTGCGGGCCACCAAAATGGTATGGCGGCCACATGTGGCCCATGGGCCGATACTGCCGATAGTTGGAAACCCCTCCCCTAGGTTGTGAGTTGGAAGGATTTTATTCCAAACAGTTCATTCTAGGAATAGCTGGCTTTTCTCCTGTCTTGTCCTCCATCCCTTCACTTTTGGGACAATATTTTTTTTACAATCCAAGGCACAGGTACATACCATCTGTCTTATTTTTTCCCTTCTTAGCCTTCTTCATCTTTGTTAAAACAGGTAGTTCAGTATCAGGGATTTCTTCTGACAGCTGGTCAATAACTTCTAGTGGCAAAGGTTTCAGCTGTTTGGATGCTTTTGGTTTCTTCTGAAATAAAACAAATGAAAAATACACTGGTCAGTACATTTCTATTTTACAGCAAGTAAAGAGCAAACAAGCCAGCCTAGTTAGATTGGAGATAGTGCACCTGCCTTGCAAGCCATAGATCATGGGTTCAATTCCTGCCTAGGTTATCATTATCCCAAACAAATAACTTCAAATAAGGTTCTTCTCAGAATAGCTGGCTTAATGGTATCCTGTCCTCCACTCTTTTATTTCTAGATGATAATGCCTCTGTTGTTACAGTTACTCCTATCAGACTCTCCTGGTCCTTTTTGTGTTTAACTTAACCCTATAATAACAATGGTCACTGCTCATTTGTGAAAGCCCCCCTTTTTTTTCACCGTCGCGGTTTCTGAACCCACTTACCACTTCTGACAGCTGGTCAATAACTTCTAGTGGCAAAGGTTTCAGCTGTTTGGATGCTTTTGGTTTCTTCTGAAATAAAACAAATGAAAAACACACTGGTCAGTACATTTCTATTTTACAGTGAGTAAAGAGCAAACAAGCCAGCCTAGTTAGATTGGAGATAGTGCACCTGCCTTGCAAGCACTAGATCATGGGTTCAATTCCTGCCTAGGTTATCATTATCCCAAACAAATAAGGTTCTTCTCAGAATAGCTGGCTTAATTGTATCCTGTCCTTCTTTTATTTTTAGATGATAAGGCCTCTGTTGTTACAGTTCCTCCTATCAGACTCTCCAGGTCCTTTTTGTGTTTAACTTAACCCTATAATAACAATGGTCACTGCACGTTTGTGAAAGCCCCTTTTTGATTTTTTTTTTTTTTTTTTTTTTTCCACCATCGTGGTTTCTGAACCCACTTACCACACTGTGAAGTTTCTTGTCTTGTTTGATTTTCTTAGCTGTTAGCCTTTTGTTGAACATGGAATCCACTGGTTCATACCCAATGGGTACATCTTCAGGGGCAGAATCATCACTGTCCATTTTATTTTGATTTTTCTAAGCCCTACAAAGTCTTTTGATGGTGGATTAAAGTTACTTGAGTTCAAATTTCACCTATTTAGAGACAAATAGGTACAGAAATAACCAATACCGCAATAACTGCACAACTTTCAGATTTTTACTTTTTTTTCACAAAAAATACAAAATGTGGGTAAGTGAAAATTTGAAAATTCGCGGGCTCGTACACGGTTCACGATTCTTTGGGGACCCCTGTCCGAATTCCGAATTTGTGGTCAACTTCTCACCTGATTCACTGGAGGGAAATTTTGAAAAAAAAAAAAAAAATATCAGTTCAATTTTTTATTTTTTTTTATGAAAGTTGAACTGTTGAAAGAACCAACTACATTTTTTTTACATTTTTTGAAGTTTGATTTTTTTGAACCTTTGGGCTGGCTCCTAATCCCATAGTTGAACTGTTGAAAGAACCAACTACATTTTTTTTACATTTTTTGAAGTTTGATTTTTTTGAACCTTTGGGCTGGCTCCTAATCCCAATGTATTTTAGAAATTATTTGTAAAAAGCTGTAAAGAAAAAAGAAATATGGAACATTCAGTATCAATAACAGACAATTTGTTTCATACCATCAAAAAAGAGTAAGTATCAGCAATTATCTTGAAGGGATATTGAGCTTTTACTAATGCCTGCCACTCACTCTCAGACTGTCTGATAGACCTATTGTCTGAGAGTGAGTGGTGGGCTGGGAGATCTGGGTCTAAAGCTTCTTCTGTCACACACATTCTGTCTGTCTTACAGAGTCTATTAGATGGTCTTATCATTAGTGGTGGGCAAAAAGATTTTATATTATTTTTATTCCTAATACTGTTTCTTTCTCATTTGTTTCAGATCTATGTGTAGGTAACTTCATACCTAATCACCAGCAAGAAAGACTTCATTTTGTGATAAAGATAGACCCCCCTCAGTACTCCCTATGGCACAGGACTCTGCACCAGACCTTGATAACCTGGATGATCTACTCAGATACATAGGACACACTAGTCCAGAGTGTTTGGAAACTTTAGACACACCTCGTAATATCCCAGCTTCACGTAGTTCTATCAATACAGAACTCGAACAAGATACAATCGGATGTATCTTGAGCTGTGATAAAGTATGAGACTTTCTGGGATAATGTTTAATTTCAAACACTGTTTGAAACAAGTTACTTCTCCACTTGTTAGAAATGTTTGTTGTGATAAAGTATGAGACTTTCTGGGATAATGTTTAATTTCAAACACTGTTTGAAACAAGTTACTTCTCCACTTGTTAGAAATGTTTGCTTGCCAACACAGAAACATATCCCAAGAATATATGGCTCTAAGAAATACAGCACATGCTTGAACTTCCAAATCACAGGCCACCAGGACAAACACCTAACTAGAGTTTTATTTCATCAGAGTGCAAATCATCAACTTCAAGTATTTAATATCAGAGTTCTAAGATGTTTCCATACATCTCAACCTAAAAATGCACTTCCTGGTTTCATTTACCTTATTTTCAAACCAATTTTAAGAGTAGGTGCTATTGTGATTGCTAGAATATCCCTCAACCTAAAAATGCACTTCCTGGTTTCATTTACCTTATTTTCAAACCAATTTTAAGAGTAGGTGCTATTGTGATTGCTAGAATATCTAGAAAATGGTGGTCAAAATTATCACCTGATCAAAAAAAGATAATATTATCTCAAATCAAGAAACATCAAGACAAAATTGCTGGAATAACTTTAACAAGCATTGGGTTGGCATACATATATTACTTTTTACACTTGGAAACCTGTCCAATCACTGGAAGACAAAAGTTCATTATTGTCAAACCAAATCAGTTGAATGATGTCACTCAAATAGCTTATGATAATTTCATAGAAGAGCATGGAAATCAAGTGTTACCATTAGGACATCCAGCTTACAAACGTGTAGGAGCTGTGGTTAAGAGATTGATAGATGCCAACAAAGTCTACATGGAACATAACAACTTCAAATATCCAATCACAATAATTGATGACCCTTTGATCAATGCTTTTGTATTTCCTGATGGAAGGATATTCATGTTCACAGGGATGTTCCAGCTGTGTCAAACAGATGATGAGTTAGCAACAGTCCTATCACATGAACTCTCTCACACACTTCTCAAACATGTTGCTGAGAAATTGAGCAATAAGACCTTTTTAGAAATACTATACATTGTACCCCTCATGATCATTTGGTTTCTTTTACCAGATCTTGGTGCCATTGTAACACAAGTACTTCTTGATGACCTCAAGTCAATTATATTTGAGCTACCATTTGAAAGAGAAATGGAAACTGAAGCTGATGAAGTAGGACTAAAGCTAATGGCTAGGGCATGCTATGATGTACGTGTTGCACCATTTAAGTACTTCTTGATGACCTCAAGTCAATTATATTTGAGCTACCATTTGAAAGAGAAATGGAAACTGAAGCTGATGAAGTAGGACTAAAACTAATGGCCAGGGCATGTTATGATGTACGTGTTGCACCATTGTTCTGGCAAAAAATGGCATTGAAAGAAACACAAGACCAAGTTGGACCTAAAATGGAAGAATATTTGTCAACTCATCCATCTCATGAGAACAGAGCAAACAATTTAGAATCTAAAATGAAAGAAGCTCTAGATATAAGAAAAGAATGTAACTGTTTGCCTCTGGGACCTCTGTTCATACCTAGACTGAATCCTCTTGCTCAACTGTTTAATGTGAGACCTGCTACCCCTGCTTAAGACAATGTAGTTTTATTGTGAAAGTATTTACAGACAAGTCATGAATATTTTGGTTACTGTACCATTTTTTTTTTAACCTGAATTGATCGCCATTTTGTTTTATCTTACCAAGAAATAATTTACTTGGACCAAGTTGAGATTGCAGGGGTATTGGACTTTTTTTTATTTGAATAAACTGTAGTCCCAGCTTGGAAAGGGTGTGTTAGTTTAATTTTTAATCAAGATTTAAATTTGAAATGTATACAAATAGCATATCATATTTTTTATTCGTATGTAGAAGAATGGAAAAAGGAAGAGACTATAAAAAAAAACTCCTTTTGAATAATACCCTTGAGTATTACGGGATTAGTCACATCTAGAATTAAAGGAATTGATCTCTGGACAAGTCCAACCCAGGTTGCCTCCTTCCTGGAGTTCAAGACAGAGAGGGAGTGTGGAGAGGAACAGTACTCGTAGTTGTAGTTCGCTACCGCTGCTAGTACAACATGCTGTCTTCTAGCAGGCATTTTATAAGAATCTTTATACCTACCAACCTACCTGTATAAATATTTTATTATTTTAATATTGTAATATTTTTCACAGCACCCTCAACTTTGCACACACCCTGTAATCTAGATCCCTTTACCATGCAAATGAATGGATAACGCAAAGGTAATGCACACTTGAAATGTGCTAGTTGAAGTCGGTGTGCTATCACAAGTTAGTGGTTCTCAAAATTTGTCAAACGGCTCCCCGCCCCTCATTATTTGGAATTTTATTCTTTTTCCTTTTGTAAAAGTTTTTAATGAAGTTGTAATCTCTATTTGAAAAATGGATATTGTGATTTAAATTATTACCTTCCTTCTATTTGATTAAATAATGAAATAGATACATGATATAAATCAGAGTGAGCTAATAGTTTTATATCCCACTTCCCAGACTTCAATTTGGACAAAAATAAATTAATTTGCATTTTGCTTTGCTAGAAACTTGATTAGACTAGGAATATGGAATTCAAGTTTGCATTGCCAATCTAAAATCCCAATTTTCGATTATGTGACACAGATAATCTGTAGGAAAATGGGATGTATATGCATTCCATTTTGTTTCTAGAACAGGCAATTAGACAAATACCTACTGTTCTTGTTTTTGTTCCACCTAGAAATTGTGTGATGAATGTCAAAAGAAGATCTAGCTGAGAGTATCAAAAGTTGCCATACAATGGAGATAGTTAAGAACTCCGTCATTCTAGTCACTGTAGAAGAGGTTCTGGATGATATCATTGTGGTATCGTACTCATGTAGCCGAGGAGTATTCCAGGGGGCACTGATGAACTCTGCCAAAAAGTAAGAAATTTTTCTTTCCAAAATTGAGTTGTTGTAGTTTGTCTAGGGCTAGGGGGAATTAAAACAGGGAGGATACCAGCCTGAAATTTCCTTTGCTAAAGAAATATCAAAGGTTGAGTGCAAAGAGCATTCACTCAAAAATTTTCTCTTAGATTTTATGTCAACTAATTGTTTAAATGTCCTTTTATTTTCCAAGTTCTCTAGCTAATCAAGAGCCAAATCTTGATTAAATAAGTGCAGCAACCAGCAACTTTCCCGTGTTGGCAAGGAGGAAGTTTATTTTAGATGCCTAATTATATTATTTTAAATAATTTGTCTATATTGAAAATGATTTTATTTAATTTTTCAGGATTCTACCCTGTGGTATCACCCTGCCTCAAAATGTTATGAGTCCCAAGACTGATTTAGATGAAGATAAGCTATTCTCTGTGAGTCAAAGGTTTACCTACTTTCAGGACAAATTATTCAAGTCTGGTCAAACTCTAATGAAAGCAAAGAAATCAAAAATTAGTGGTAGAAGCAACATGACTGTGAGACTGAGACCTAGGCAAGTCTTGTGTTCCAAGTGTAAAGGCATTTGCAATGAGAATTCTGAAAATGTAGATCATTCCAAAAAACCTGAGACTGTTGTTGGAGAAAGAAGATTGTCTCTCCCAGGCCCAGGGGAGAAAAGTCCAAGGCCATTGTTTTCTGAGAACCAGCAAGATAATCAACCCAGGACAACTATGCAACCTCCTATTGAAACCAAACCTCCCATTTGTAATTTAGTTCCTGCTCAAGTCACAAGGCTTAGATTTTGCAATGTTGAGAAACCAGATATTAATCCTAGAGAGTATTGGCTGAGACCATCAACCAAAAGTCCTTCCTCACCATCTTTCTCTTCTGAGAGTGCAATGAACTCCACATCAGTGTTACCCCCCAGTGCTTCCCCCAAGACAGAACTCAGTCCTAGTGTCTATGAGATGGATGTCAATGAAGGAGAAGCTGCTGGGGACTCGGAGGCCTCAATACCTACAGAGGAAGCAGAACCTTCCTCAACTCACCAAGATCCTGGGGACACCAAGGCTTTACATGATGCTAAGATGGTACTCAGGAAGAAGAGAAGTGTTGGATCTATGGAGGATCTCTGGGATGAAAGTGTGTTTGAGGAACGACAGAAGAAAGCATTGAGGACAACACCTGTGATAAAAATATCATTTGGATCTCAAGGAGAAGGTGAGTTTATTAAAATTATTGGAACCATTGTTCTATTTGGTTGTTTAATCATGTATACATTGGAACTGTAATCCCAGTCACTTCCAAGAATAAAAATAATAATAAAAAAAAAGATTCATTTTGATTTTTCTTTTTTAGGCACTGTACTGAAAATTCCATCCAAAGTTCAAATGTACAATCCAAGTGAAAGTGAAGCTGAAGAGAAGGCAGCTCGTAAAGCTCTGAAGAAGGCAAAGAAGGAAGCCCGTAGGAAACTATCCATGTCACCTTCACTACCTGCTGAAGAAACCTACAGGAAACAAAGTTGTCTTTTGTAATTGTTTCAAATAGATTGATGGTCGATCGACGGTCGTCGACTACGTGTGGACACAGCTTTAGGTATTAGAAGTGGGAAGAGCCCACATTTCTGGGCGTCCTAAGGGATTTTAATCCCTGCAAATCATTCCAATATCCTAAGATGATAGTAATTGTCATCAGAATAGAAAATTGCATTACTTGCCCTATCATGGGATCAGGAAAGTAAAACATCATGGTAACCGATTTTGCCTTAAAACTAATGCCATACTTTGTCCAAGCAGTGCATAATACCCCATAGATAAATCATAATAAAAATAATGAGACAGAGCCAACCTCTGTCCTAAAAAATATATCTTATAATATTATAACCAATGGTATAAAAAAATACTATACATATTACTCCACTAACTTAAAATAATATTTTTTCAACTTAACATAAAATGTAGATAATGGGTTACCTGACCAGGCTGATGGGGTTTGACTTCTCATTGTTGGGCCACTAACTTAAAATAATGATTTTTCATCTCAACATAAAATTTAGGTAATGGGTTACCTCATCAGGCTGATGGGGTTTGACTTCTCATTGCTGGGGCTTGGTCTTGTTTCTGTTGGGTATTTTTGAGCCCATCCCATACTGCTGGGCTCCGCTAAGGGCTGCAATAGACTTGGAACCTTTCTTCTTCACCTCGATAAAACCATCTGAAATACAAGTAGTTAGTTTTTTAGTAGAGTAATAACACTAAAAGAGAATGTTTAAGTCCTGTTGAGTCGAGACACACATGTTGATACTAATTGAAAAGTTGTCAAGTTAAAACTTGGAACTCACTTTATTATTATTTTTTTTTTTCTATTATTTAAAATAAAACCCTTTTCAGGCAGCATAAGTAATAAAGCTGTATAATAATAATAACAGATCCCAATGTCATTTGTTGGTTAATACATGCTGGAGGATTTCACCTAGAAGGCCTATAAAGCTAACAACCTGTTTAATTCCATTTGATTTGTATAGGCTTAACAGGGCTATTAGGAGCTAAAAAGAAGATTGGTGAAACCCACCCACAGTGTGTTAAATTTTATGACTTGACTGAGTTTTGGACCAATAACCTCCAGATCTGAATTCAAGAGCTCATCACTACATTATAACACTTACCTCCGTTTCTAAGAAGGCAGCTCGTAAAGCTCTGAAGAAGGCAAAGAAGGAAGCCCGTAGGAAACTATCCATGTCACCTTCACTACCTGCTGAAGAAACTTACAGGAAACATCGGAGGAAAGAAAAACATAAGAAAAAGCACAAGGCAGACTTGCCCACATGGCCCAAGTTGTCCATCAATTTGAAAAGGCTCAACGAAAAAGAGTATAATACAAGTAAAGAGGTGAGAGCAGTTGAAGTCAGTAGCAAGTAGCAGGAGTTACCCACTTCCCTAAATTAATCAGAGTTGATAAAACAGAGAATAAAGTAAATTATGTAGGAAATAAAAGGAGGAAATTTTGTATGTTTTATGTTTAACATAGAGTTGAATGTTTCTCAGAAATTTAGATATCAACTTATTACACCTTGATAACTATTATTCCTTTAGTTGGCCAAGCTCCTGATTTAGACCACTATATTGTACTCATTTATTTTATGACAGGTATTAAAGCTCAATGATTTACTTATTAATATTATTTCAGGATGATGTCGATGCAGAGGAAGGAGGGGGAGGAGATTCCTGTTCAAGTTCTAGTGCTTCAGACGAGGAGTGCCCCTCCCCTACTCCGGAACAACTTGGTGTAGCATTACCTGAGGAGTCACCCTGTGTTATGAGTGATGGCAATAACCCGAGCGTAGGAGATATAGTCTGGGGCAAAGTCCATGGGTTTCCCTGGTGGCCTGGAAAAGTGAGTACCTACCTTCTATTTTACTTAAGTTGTTTTAATTTATGGATACTTACGAATTGGTTTTAATCCCGACTCGGAGTTTCGTCTATCTTATAGACTTTTTCAGGGGAATCAAGATAGACAAAACTCCGAGTCGAGATGAAAACCAATTCGTAAGTATCCATAAATTAAAATAACCTAAGTAAAATAGGTAGTACTTACAAAGGATGTCAAAATTGAATAAATTAATTAATAGTGAGTACCTTCATTGGGGGACGGACGTTCTGAGGTCCATGTTATAACTCAAATTTCCCTTTAGTTTTTCTCTTGTTTCACAATAGATTTGAAGAACTTGAAACACCTAGGTCCCTACACCTGAGCCTCTATGTGGGTTTTTGCTGTTGGGAGCTAAGTTTCACCATAACTCTCAAACCATTAGTACTCCCAGTGTGCTGTTTCTCTGGTTCCACTCAGCCTAGGTGAGGTTAATATGATGTGGGTAGCTTGTTATTGAATGTAAAATAAAAATAGTGACATTAGGTAAACCGTAAACCCTATTAAAAATAATAATGCAATTTGATAGTCCAAACCTGATTTACAGAAGTATTTCTGAAGGAAAGTTTTGTCTCAACACTCAATTAACTAACATTCACACTTATATTGTTTACCAGGTTCTGAGTATATCTGAATCAAGCAGTAATCCTGAGTCCACGTCTGAAGCACTTGTATCCTGGTTTGGGTCTTCTACCTCTTCTATGATGCCTCGCAATCAGCTCTGTCCATTCCTAGATTTCTTCAAAGTAAGCTAAACACCTAGCGTTTATACCATGCACATCTGGCGTTTATCTAGATTCTACGGGTACGGTTTGGCCGTTATTCTGGGCCAAAGTTCCGCTATTCAGGGCTAAAAAGAAAAAGCTAAAACGGAGTTCGCGGTTTTCAGGATTACTTTTCACCTCAGATCGCTCAAACTTTCCAGAGAGATTCGATAAGTTATGTAGATCAAAAGTGTCCGTAGGGCCAGTTTCAAGAAATGTACGGTTTGGCCGCCATTTTAAAAAGGCTCAAAAAGAATTCGAATTTCTCAGGACTTAAGATTTCGGCTCAAGTATCTCGAAAAAAAAAATAAAAAAAATCCCTAAGCATATCTATTCGTTTCGGGCGCTATTAATTCACATTCGTACGTTCATTTTGTAGGTGTAGGTATTCTTTTATTAAATGTAAGTAATAATTATTTTTTTTCTTCTATTTCCAGTTACGTTTCAACAAGAAGAAGAAGTCAAGTTACTACAAGGAGGCAATACGTCAAGCTACAGAAGCTACCAATAAGAAAGAAAAGAGAGTGAGAACAAGTGGGGAGAAAGAGAGAAAGTTATGATCAAGTAATTCCCTCTCCTAGCCCTAAGGTAAGGAGAGAGAAAAAAGTCGGAGAACTCCAAAGAGATAGACGTTTAAGAATGTAAGAAATGAAGGATGATCTGTAATAATTTTGGTTATAGAAAAAAAAAAAATAATATTAAATATGAAGAAACATGTTGATCTCTTCGTTCCCAAATGTCAAAATACCATAGCAGGACTTAATTTGAGCTAGGTGAAAAAAGGTCATTTTCAAGTGTTAGTACGTGAACAAAATCAATTTATTATAGCACAACCTTTTATACTCTAATTATGAAGCACAACCATTGTTCTAGGGTATAAAACTAATTATTATACTTACTTCAAGTTCAAGTTGATTGACCCTGTGTCGGCTATCATATGGGCACTTGACTTTGGGGTTGGTATCACCAAATTCTTTATCATACTGTTTCCGACATCTTTGAAGGTGCACCTCCATTCTTCCATATAAAATACGATGAGCCTCATTGTATGGGCAGGTAACCTCTGTCTCATGAATGTCAGTCCTGGAAAATAATGGTAAAAATTTAGTAGATAAGTTGGTAGGTATAAAGGGGGAATTATGATCTGAACTAATGTCTTCAGTCTCATGTTGGAGAAAATTTACAAATTATTTTCGTGTTCAAACCTAACCCTATAGCCTATCCTATAGTAACACTTTTCTCTCCTCATTTGTGAAAGCTCCTTTTGGCGTTTCAACATAACCCTATATACCTATAGTAGCACTGGTCACTGTTCATTTGTGACAGCTCCTTTTTGCAGCAATTTTTTATTTATATGACTTCTGAGCAAGCACCCTCATTTGTGAAAGCTCCTTTTTGGCTTTTTGTGAAAATTTTTCTTTGTTGTAGCTTCTGAACTAGTACTGGAGTCTCTCAAAGATTGAGAAGCATTGATGGTTGATCTTTTTCATACTTACATAGTCGATAAGTGGATGGACGTCTCGAGTTTAAAAATCAAATACCTAACACACTAAAGACCTTACGGGAAACTTCTTTTTCTCTTTAAAATGCCGAAATTTAAAAAGGAAAGTAAAAAGCTACAAAAGAATCCAAAATCCAATTTTTACTTTTTTTAAGTGCGATTGTATTGTCAGCTGATCAATGATAAAAAAATAAAAAACATGACAGAAGTCTGATTATTCGTTTCAAAATCAAGGTTTGGTTGTGACTGTGACGATTACTTTTGCAGAGATACATCATACTTTCATCATGGATACTACAGCCTGACACAAAAGTCCTGGGAACCCCTGGTACTTAAATTTTTTAATGGCTTGGAAAGTTGAAATTCTGTTGTTTTCCAATGGAAAGGAAAGGTATTTTTTTTTTTTAGGGTTGGGAAGTTTAAATTTTTTTTTTTTTCCAATGAAAAAAGGTATTTTTTTTTTTTTTTTTTTTTTTTTAAACAAATAGGTTTTATAGGAAACTATCAAGGTCCTATCGTCGCGAAATCGAAGAGAGAAGGAAGACATATGATATTAGAAAGCCAGCCGTTCCGAGAACGAACATTACCTATACGTTCAGGATAAAAATCCGCTCCGGGTGGGAATCGAAACCACGGCCTAGCGCTTACAAGGCAAACGAGCCCTTCAACGTGAAAACCTCACCTCTGCTGTCTATTTTGCCCTCGAAACTAGGTATATAGGTATTCAATACTTGCAAAAAAAAAAAAAAAAAAAAAATTTTTTTTTCCCCTAAAAAAAGGTTATAAGGTTTTTAAAATTTGAAAAAAAAAAAAAAAAAAAAAAAAAAACAATTTTATTGGCTATCTACATTCCTGAAAGTAAATAAAATAATTCAAGTAGGTACCTACGTAGGTTACTCATATATTCACGTAGACACAACCTTAAAATTGAACCATGTAGGTAATTCCAAAACACTCCCACATCTCATGTTCAAGGACCTACTAAGAAAATGTTTGGCTCGCAACCCCATCAGCAAAAGTTCTGGGTTGAATACTTGGCGGATGTCCTATTTCGAGACCCAGGTAAAGTGTCCGTCCATGAAGCTTTGTCCATTGGTTTGCTGATTGGGTTTGTTCTCGGCTTTCTATTTGTGCTGGTGTTCATAACTTTGATTCTAGTCAGCATTTTCATTTACATGCTGCTTGAGAAATGTCTAAGATCCACGGTAGACAGTTTGAGTTGGGGTACATTATTGTTGACTGGTCTAGCGTTATGTATGGCCGTATGTATTGGACTGTTTGCGTCCAACCATCCATGCTAAATTATAAAACGAATTGCTTATCCCATATTTTTTTTTCGATCTTTTCTTCAATTCGCCGGTACATTATTGTTGACTGGTCTAGCGTTATGTATGGCCGTATGTATTGGACTGTTTGCGTCCAACCATCCATGCTAAATTATAAAACAAATTGCTTATCCCATATTTTTTTTTCGATCTTTTCTTCAATTCGCTAGACTAGTTAGGTAGGAAGGTAGCGCATCTGCCTTGTATGCGGTAGGTAGCGGGTTCGATTTCCGCCCGGGGCGAATTTTATCCTGAACGGATAAGGTTCGGTCTCGGAACGGCTGGCTTTAGGCTGGCGGAACGGCTGGTCTATAGGAATTTGATATGAGGAATATACCTACCTAGGATATAAAATTAAGTACCTACCCATTTACCTAAGTACCTATCTCCTGTCAAAGGTCAAAGGCAATAGTACTAAACCTACAGAAAATTAAATCCCCTTTATCGATTTACCATTCGCCTTTCCGTTCATAAAACTAAGTCCATATTCCACAAGCTATCGAGACATGACAATTGACCATTTAGAAGAAAATACAGTCATATACCTACCTACCTTCCTACCTATGACCTAAGTAGACATGTATAGTCAGAGGACTACTAAAAGGACAGAACAAAACTTCAAAAGACACAAACCTGCGCACTGCTATAAGAGTAGGAAATGGAATTATTCACATGGGAGCGGATAAGGTTCGGTCTCGGAACGGCTGGCTTTAGGCTGGCGGAACGGCTGGTCTATAGGAATTTGATATGAGGAATATACCTACCTATAAGATATAAAATTATGTACCTACTACCTACCCATTTACCTAGGTAAGTACCTATCTCCTGTGAAAGGTCAAAGGCAATAGTACTAAACCTACAGAAAATTAAATCCCCTTTATTGATTTACCATTCGCCTTTCCGTTCATAAAACTACGTTAATATTCCACAAGCTATCGAGACATGACAATTGACCATTTAGAAGAAAATACAGTCATATACCTACCTAATACCTTCCTACCTATGACCTAAGTAGACATGTATAGTCAGAGGACTAAAAGGACAGGACAAAACTTCAAAAGACACAAACCTGCGCACTGCTATAGGAGTAGGAAATGGAATTTTCACATGGGAACTTAGATAGAAAGGTACCTACTTACAGTGCTTACCCTCTTCAGTTTTATTCGTGTGTTGCTGGCGGTATGGCGTGGTAATTTGTTTCGAATTCAATGTTGTTCTATACCGACCTATAACGAGTGCTCCACTATCTTGAATGGAAGGGACTTTTGAGTCCCATCCCAGCAGGCTATAAACAAGGTATATTCTATTCTACCCCACTCAGGTTGAATTTTAGTTTACATAACATACTTAAAACTAATGAATCTTGAATGGAGAAATGGTTTAACGAAAGGAAGTTATGGCTCTTTGGCAATAATCTTCCACTTTTACCTCGCAAGTAAGTTCTTCCATTTTTTATTTCCGTAACGTGAGTGTAGAACGTCTGTCTTCTAAGCGCTAGGTTGCGAGTTCGATTCCCGCCCGGAGCGGATTTTATACGAAACAGATAAGGTTCGTTCTCTGAACGGCTGGTTTTCTCCTAAAAAATTGTATCACTTTTCATTGTCAAGAGGACATAATCACCTCTTACGTCCCTCATCGTTTTGTACTGTAAAAACAATAATCTTTGTATAAATCGGTACCCAGGTATATAAAGCTATGTTCACACCTGAGATTTAAATTTGAAATGTATACAAATAGCATATCATATTTTTTATTCGTATGTAGAAGAATGGAAAAAGGAAGAGACTATAAAAAAAAACTCCTTTTGAATAATACCCTTGAGTATTACGGGATTAGTCACATCTAGAATTAAAGGAATTGATCTCTGGACAAGTCCAACCCAGGTTGCCTCCTTCCTGGAGTTCAAGACAGAGAGGGAGTGTGGAGAGGAACAGTACTCGTAGTTGTAGTTCGCTACCGCTGCTAGTACAACATGCTGTCTTCTAGCAGGCATTTTATAAGAATCTTTATACCTACCAACCTACCTGTATAAATATTTTATTATTTTAATATTTTGTATTCTGTGATTAAAACACTTTAAATAAATTAAAAATATGTATTGTATGGATTATGGATTTTAAAAACCGTTTCTTTTGTTCTATTTGTGATCATGTATTATCAACCAGTGGTGGTATACAACTTTCAATATACTTCCCACAGAATTAAAGTTAAGCAATGCCGTGAGTGGTAGGTATCTTGACCATGACATGGTCTCAACTAGCCATAGTCTCACACAGATTCCAGATTCCTCTTACATGCATATTTTTTCCTAAAAGAAATAAAGAACCTTCGCATTTCGGACGGAAGTTTTTCTCATTGAAGAAAAATAACAGGGGAAAATTTTTTTCAAGGTTTTATGAAAATAATGTATTTATTTTTGCCATAGTACATAAAGAATAGATACTTACAAAACATATGTAGGTACAAGTAAAAATATTTCACATAATGCACATAGGTTATACCTACAGCACCGAGAATTGTACTCCCCAAAAATATGAGTCCCTTGGTCAGAACGCCCCTAAAAGAAATAAAGAACCTTCGCATTTCGGACGGAAGTTTTTCTCATTGAAGAAAAATAACAGGGGAAAATTTTTTTCAAGGTTTTGTGAAAATAATGTATTTATTTTTGCCATAGTACATAAAGAATAGATACTTACAAAACATATGTAAGTACAAGTAAAAATATTTCACATAATGCACATAGGTTATACCTACAGCACCGAGAATTGTACTCCCCAAAAATATGAGACCCTTGGTCAGACTGCTGGAGTAAAGGGACTTTTGAGTCCCATCCCAGCAGGCTATAAACAAGGTATATTCTATTCTACCCCACTCAGGTTGAATTTTAGTTTACATAACACACTTAAAACTAATGAAAGGAGAAAAAAAAATTGTATCACTTTTCATTGTCAAGAGGACATAATCACCTCTTACGTCCCTCATCGTTTTGTACTGTAAAAACAATAATCTTTGTATAAATTGGTACCCAGGTATATAAAGCTGTGTTCACACCTATGTCACAATATATCCCGTCCAGTTATTGATACCAATGTCCTTCAAATCTTGGGTGACGGAGTCTAGTGGTCGCAATTAGTGGCCGCACAATTCAAGGGGTAGATTTTGACAATGACCATTCTCTCGAGGGGTTGTAGGTGAAATAGACTGTTATTAAACCTGAAATTCTTCATCTCGGATGCACCTCAGAGCAGTTTGCAGAATATTCAGTCCCGCGACTTTCGTGTCACCTTGTAGCTTTAATATTTACACTGAGGTAATTCGGAGGTTTCCTTTTTTTTCGACTCGCGAGCTACTTGAATAATTTATTCTTTTCTTTTCCACTTCACGACAAAGCGTTTAACAATTTAATTCTCATAATATGTGCTTTACTGCTTTCCATTTTGTTGGAGACGGTGGGGGCTTTCCCAACAGGCTTGGATTTGTGACACGTGTGACGAATCCAAGTGTCTGGTAAGTATAAGTAGGTCCCTGCGATCTGATTAGATCTTTTTAGTGACCCTGTCTAGACTCGCATTGTCTACAGGTCAAATTTTCTTCGGGGAATCTCGAAATCTAAATGACGCCTTAAAGGTGTGTCCAGACATAGTCGACCGGCCATCGCCCGGTCAATCGATATCGACTGAATCGTCCACACTGCTTCGATAACATAGATTCACCTCGTCGATCGACGGCCGGTCGACTATGAGTGGACACTGGACACACCTTAAGAGACATCTCTCACCGCGCCGTCGCGTCGTGGGTGATTTATACTTTCATTATTATTATTTTTTTTCTATTATTTAAAATAAAACCCTTTTCAAGCAGCATAAGTAATAAAGCTGTATAATAATAATAACAGATCCCAATGTCATTTGTTGGTTAATACATGCTGGAGGATTTCACCTAGAAGGCCTATAAAGCTAACAACCTGTTTAATTCCATTTGATTTGTATAGGCTTAACAGGGCTATTAGGAGCTAAAAAGAAGATTGGTGAAACCCACCCACAGTGTGTTAAATTTTATAACTTGACTGAGACTTGGACCAATAACCTCCAGATCTGAATTCAAGAGCTCATCACTACATTATAACACTTACCTCCGTTTCTAGTTGGATCAATAGACTGAGCACCAGGGGAAGCACTAAGCACATCTTGTCTGACTACTTCAGTCTGAATTTTGGACGAGGGAGGAGGGGGAGGTTGGTAACCTTGAACCACAGGTGCTCGGCCAGGATCTCCTGTAGGAAGAAAAGTCCTACTGTAAAATCATGGATGGTATCTGAGTAGTAAAAACCTAAGGTCAGCCACTCACTATCAGGTAGACCTTTTCAGACTTATTTGTAAGGTCTACCTGATAGATAGTGTGTGTGCTCATCAGGTAAATCTACCTGATAGTGAGTAGCTAACATTAATAACAGAGTTCTTCTGAAATTTTTGAATGAAATTTGAAGTGACTGATTATGGTCAAATTTTCAAAGTTTGCCTTTTCAGACTTATTTGTAAGGTCTACCTGATAGATAGTGTGTGTGCTCATCAGGTAAATCTACCTGATAGTGAGTAGCTAACATTAGTAACAGAGTTCTTCTGAAATTTTTGAATGAAATTTGAAGTGACTGATTATGGTCAAAGTTTGAAAAAAAATTATACCTGTTGGAGAACCCACAACTACACTACTGATAGAGATGGCTTTAATAATACAATTTACCCTTTTGTAAACTACAGTTTAAATTGGTCACCAAAGGGTAAAAATGCTGTAATACCTTACCTGAGTTCAACGTGCTGCGGAATAATTGTTTCCTCTTTTCTTGGTATGCTTTTCTTTCTGATGGAGGATGGTTGTTTAGACATGACAGGATGGGCTTGTCAAGAGCTCTGTTGCGTACAATGGCCACTTTGTTTTCAAATCCCTGAGAAAAAATAATTTTGGTTTAAAAAATAGGTATTGTATTTGATACAAAGAAGCCTCTGTAGATCACAAGTAGACATGACAGGATGGGCTTGTCAAGAGCTCTGTTGCGTACAATGGCCACTTTGTTTTCAAATCCCTGAGAAAAAATAATTTTGGTTCAAAAAATAGGTATTGTATTTGATACAAAGAAGCCTCTGTAGATCACAAATGACATTACCTAGGTGAGAAACAATGGCTTAAGAAATTGAAGTTTTTTCTTTCAAATAAAAGTTGTTGAACTAAAAATAAATTAATTGGCAACAGACTGATGAACCTCTCCTGCTATAAATCTGACCACAGATGATTTTGTTTGTTATTCATGCAAGTTGTTACATCATAAAATCTACTTAGGGAATTGTTTTGTGATTATACATATAAATCTGACCACAGATGATTTTGTTTGTTATTCATGCAAGTTGTTACATCATAAAATCTACTTAGGGAATTGTTTTGTGATTATACCTTGTCATCTTCGTCATCACTGTTATCCCAGCTTTCACTTGGTTCAATGTAGATTTGGCTCATTTGTTGGGTAAGATCATTTGGTTGTACCACACCAGGATAAGAGTTGGGATTGCTTCTGTTGATGAGACTCTGTATGACTACACTTTTAGCATCACACTTTTTCATTATACTTTCATGGTTGTGGTAATGGTGTAGTGTTGCAGAAGAACCAGTCACTATAACCAGCCCTGAGGTCTCGAGTTTTACTGCACACAAATTCCAGTATGAAAATATTGGAAATCCGAGTCAGCCAAAGTCTTGAATGGAGAAATGGTTTAACGAAAGGAAGTTATGGCTCTTTGGCAATAATCTTCCACTTTTACCTCGCAAGTAAGTTCTTCCATCTTTTATTTTCGTAACGTGAGTGTAGCACGTCTGTCTTGTAAGCGCTAGGTTGCGAGTTCGATTCCCGCCCGGAGCGGATTTTATACGAAACAGATAAGGTTCGTTCTCTGAACGGCTGGTTTTTTCCTATCCTGTCTTCCTTCTCTCTTCGCTTTCGGGACGATGAGACCTTAGCGGTTACAGTTCCCTCTATCACACCTATTATGAAATAATAATACGTAATAATAAATTTTTTGCAAAATTTCATCAAAATCGTACGGCCATATAACAGGCTGTTGCGGTCAAGACCACCGTCTCTTAACCCGGTGGTGCTACGTTCGAATCCCGGTCGGGGACTTGATCTTTCCTAACCGCGCGAGTTTTTGGGTTTCCGCTTAGGAATGGTTGTTATGCCGGCCACTCAGGCTCAGAACGTCTGAGGTCTGACTGACCCAGGTCTGAGCGTGAGTGGCCAGCATAAAAAGATGGGTCCTGAAGCACGTAATCCAAACGCGAAACTGGACAGAATGAAGGTACCTATAGCTATAGCAAACTAGCTATGGCTGTAGATGAATTACGTACCTACCTAAATTATACTTTCATGGTTGTGGTAATGGTGTAGTGTTGCAGAAGAACCAGTCACTATAACCAGCCCTGAGGTCTCGAGTTTTACTGCACAACTGCACACAAATTCCAGTATGAAAATATTGGAAATCCGAGTCAGCCAAAGACAACGTTTGAGGGGTCGCCATCGATTAATTCCGATGACAAGGTTGTAATTTTTGTTAGCATTGGTTGCTAATAATATTAATAAGTTTACACCGTCAGAGGTGTTAATGGTATATAACATTGGAAAGGGTAAAAAGGTGTGGTAATGAGAATGAGGTGTCCTTGACCTGAAAGCTATATCTTTAAGTTACTCCTCAAGGACACTCCGAGGTAATCGAGGCCTATTTTAATGGTCTGTAGTCTGTGCGCTTAAGTAATTGACTTTGGACACGGATAAGTAAGTAAGTAATTGACTCCTTAAAATAATAAATAGGAATTGAGATTTGTGGGCATTTTCCGATAGGTACTTAGGTAGGTTCTCTATTATTCTCACAAAGCTCTATTATTACCTCAACGCAACGGAGTCTTCCGTGGGGATTTGGTGTAATCTCCGTAGCTCGTCAGTCAGTCAAATCGCGGGGTTAACTTTACTTGCACTTTCTATGTATCTAAAGTCAAAATAATATATGTTGTTCTTGTTTTTTTTTTTTTTTTTTTTTTTTTTTTTTTTTTTTTTTTTTTTTTTTTTTTTAA
>NW_007378091.1:42092-79094 GCF_000475195.1 Diaphorina citri | reverse complement strand
TAAAAATGTGAGGAAGGAGGAGAAAGAAAAGTGGAAGGAGAAAGAGAAGATAAAAAGGATAGAGTGACAGAGGAGGAGGAGGAGGAGGAGGAGGAGGAGGAAAAAGGGGGATGACGAGAAGAAAAAGAACATTAAAGGAGATAACAAAACCGACACACATTATATGCAATATAACAATATGGACTGAGAAAAATATAAAAATATACATGGCAACCTATACAATCATGTGTACCAGACAAGCAATGGGGGAAAACGAAAAGACAGTGTATGTGAAATTATCTTGATGAAGAAACTATAGAGAAGGAACAAGGAAAGAATGGAGGAAATATAGAAAGAAGGAACAACAAGATGGAAAATGGACAAAGCAATCACAACACGTCAAGATATGGGAGAAAAACTATGTATCTTGTAAAACTGGTAATGTATCACACTCACAAAGCTTCTTCTAATGTTAGTGCAAGTGAATTTCCAATACTAATAAACATGTAGGTAAAATGTTATAAAGATATTTTCAATTTACTTCTGAGAAAACTAGTGTACATTACTTGTTTTTTTTTATTATTATTATTATTTTATTATAGGTAAATGGAAGTTTAACCTAATCAAAGCTCTTAATAGGTTATCTATTAGGTACTATTTAATAAATGAATTAATCAAAATCATTAATGAATCCAATTAATGTTTATGTGTGATTTTACATCATATTCAAACATACCTACTAGATTTGCCAAAAGATCAGGGATGAAATCACCACATCCTATGACAAACTCAGACACATCATCTAGCAGAAATTAACAGCACGATTTAAAAAAAAAAAAAAAAGCACTAATTAAAAAAAAAAAAAAAAATAAAAAAAATTTATTTTTTTTTTTAAAATCACAGGTTTTTTTTTTTTTGGAAAAAAAAAAAAAAAAAAAAAAAAAAAAAAAAAAAAAAAAAAAAAAAAAGGAAGCTTGGGGAGGAAATAAAAGCTTTCTCATGAAAATAGATATCCCCCTATAAGGAAAATAGTTATTTTTATATTAGAGTAAAGTAGTACTAATATAATGTGCCTACGTATGTATACATACATTAGCGACGAAATTTGTGTATCCCATAATCCAATCATTCATAGTATCATACAATATTGTCTTATATTCAGGTCACTATTCTGCCAATTTTCCATCTTGGATCTACTATTCTATTTTCAGATCCAGGAGAGAATTACACGGATTATGTTGCCACAAGATGGTATCGAGCGCCTGAACTCTTGGTGGGAGATACGTTGTATGGCCTATATTCAAGTACTTACTTATAAGAGGCGAAAATACTGATGGAAATTCACAAGGAGTGGCGAAAATACTGGGTAAAAAGTTGATCCGCAGGTTCATTGTGGAAGATTAGTCAGTCGAGATGAGGTCCCAAAATGAGTGATGCACCTAAACTGTTTAAGTTCCATTTTCCTTTCTTGTGAAGTCGGAAAAGCAGGACAGTATTAGGGGAAAAAAACTGTAAAAAGACATTCTACATTCCTACACCTGAGCGCAAGTGCCCCGAGGTAATCTTCATGGATTCCATGATATTCATCATGGTTAAGGAGGATATCATCAATATCTAAAAGCCAAGCCTTGTCGGTGAAGCTACTCCTTCCTGTCTTTCGCAACACTCTTAATTTCATTGAATGACCTGCAGTTCATGGACTTTTGGATCTCCTGGAAATATTGTTAAGGAGGCTACTCCATGATAAAATTATCAAAGTCAGGGTCATGATATCCACACTAAAACTATTTTTTCTTCAATTTCAGGGTCATGATGTCATCGTTTACGACAAAAACACAGATGCCAGTCAGACTTTGGCCAAAGAAGGGGCAAACATGGCGTTATCCCTGAGTACTTTAGCGTCAGGGGCAGAGTTCATCATTTCGATGCTACCAGCCAGTCAAGATGTTCTGGACGCCTATGATGGCTCAGACGGTATTCTCAAGTAAATCCCAGTTGTCATATTGAATAGTTATGATAGAGGGGTCACAGTCACAGGGGGTGTTCGGTGATAATGGGACGTGACTTCAAGTTGTGATTTATTAATTTAAGCATTAGGGGAGAGTGGGAACACACTATTGGGGATGTGACTCCTCCAAGTTATGATTTATTTAGGGGAAACACTATTAGTTCAGTGAACTACAGAAAAAAAAAGGACTCAAAGGAGCACTAAAGGTCTAATCGAGCCCTAAATCTAAGGTTGCAACTTTCTTTACGAGTTGAACATTTCTGCCAAATTACTCAAATGACATCAAAATCGGATGAACCACTCTAGAGTTATAGTGGAACAAACGGACAGACAAATAAACATACAAACCAAATGCAAAATCGTCTAGTGCAGATTGTGTATTTTCTATTGTTAACTAATTATAATTGTTACCAAATACCTTCAAATTATGGCTAAAAAGTATTTCCAACGGTTATCTGAAAGAGGGCCCTCACTTGTGTATTTCCAACGGTTATCTGAAAGAGGGCCCTCTGAGTGAAATTTTGCTACAATTAAGGATCATAAGGAACAGGGGCCCAATAGTCCTACATACTGGACTCCGTACACAGGAAATCGTCAAAAAAGACCCCGCATTTCAATGTAATGTAATCATAACGAATAAAAATTTATAGATATTTTTTTTCTTCCAGACATGCCAAGCCAGGTGTGATCGTTATTGACAGCAGTACTGTAGATCCTCAGGTACCCCAGACACTGTCAAATCTCGCCAGGGAGAAACAAATCACATTCCTGGACGCTCCCGTCTCTGGAGGTACGTCCAATCTTCTTCTTCTTCTTCTTCGCCTTTTTCTTCTCCTTCTTCACCTTTTCCCCTGTTCGGACGGGGTCGACGTTTTTCGTCAGCCTCTCAATCAGCCAGGGGAATTCAGGCTGGTATACACCATTTTGAAGTCCCCCAGCCAAATTATGCTGGTCTACTCCCTGTTTAACGTCCCTCAGCCAGACAAAGCTGATCTACTCCCTGTTTAACGTCCCCCAGCAAGACAATAAAATAGAATATCCTGGGAGTCAAGTCCTCTCCTTCTTCACCTTTTCCCCTGTTCGGACGGGGTCGACGTTTTTCGTCAGCCTCTCAATCAGCCAGGGGAATTCAGGCTGGTATACGCCATTTTAAAGTCCCCCCAGCCAGATTAAGCTGGTCTACTCCCTGTTTAACGTCCCCCGGCCAGACAATAAAATGGAATATACCTTGTTTATCCTGCTGGGAGTCAAGTCTCTTTACCCCCGCAGTCTAACCAAGGTCTCATATATTTGGACATATTATGGGGAACAATAATCAGAGATATCATAATGATACTTAGGTAATCACTCACCCTATCCCCCTTAGGTACGAAAGCCGCTCAGGAAGCGACTCTGACTTTCATGGTGGGAGGAGACAAGAGCTCTTTAGAGAAAGCCAAACCCATTCTCAAGTGTATGGGACGAAACATTGTCCACTGTGGAGACTCGGGGAATGGCCAGGTAGCCAAGTTATGCAACAATATGCTTCTCGGTGTTACAATGATGGGAGTGGCAGAAGCCATGAACCTGGGTGTCAAGTAAGTGCAACAGACTCCCTAGAGGATTTTTAACACGACCAGATATCTTTATGGAGGACTCAGTAACTTTGTGAAGTTCCATATGAACTGAGATGAAATAATGACTGATACTCTTCATTTGGATTGAAAAGTATCAGTCATTATTTCATCTCAAAACACTACCAGGATGGGAGTGGCAGAAGCCATGAACCTGGGTGTCAAGTAAGTGCAACAGACTCCCTAGAGGATTTTTAACACGACCAGATATCTTTATCGAGGACTCAGTAACTTTGTGAAGTTCCATATGAACTGAAATGAAATAATGACTGATACTCTTCATTTGGATTGAAGAGTATCAGTCATTATTTCATCTCAAAGCACTACCAGATAAATATGTCAACCCTCAAGAATTTACTAACTAGCAGACTGGCAAGTCAAGACAAAAATATGTCACTTAGAGATACCCTGAGAAGTATCTTATTTGTCACACAAGGGCAAAATGATGTGAATTCCAAGTTTTAACTTGGACAAATTTGCAAATTTTTCCACTATACCTAACTGTCACTTAGAGATACCCTGAGAAGTATCTTATTTGTCACACAAGGGCAAAATGATGTGAATTCCAAGTTTTAACTTGGACAAATTTGGAAAATTTTCCACTATACCTAATTCTGGAAGAGTTTGTCTGATTTTGATTACCTAATTAAAAAAAGTTCACCTTCAACACATAAAGGTAACTTGATTATAAGAAGGTCTTTGTCCCCCTGTTCTTTTCCCTAGTGAGTCATTTTAAAACTAACTGAGCTTCTAAAACCTTAAATTTCAGGCTAGGAATGAATGCCAAGCTTCTGTCTGATGTAATCAACACGAGTAGTGGGAGGTGCTGGTCCTCTGAGGTTTATAACCCAGTGCCCGGAGTTCTGTCCAATGTTCCTGCTAGTAATAATTATAACGTGAGTGAATTATTTCATATAACAAATGATTTCCAACATCAAAGATGTCAAAATATATTTTCCTTAGATAAAAACCAGATTAAAGATAAATTTTCAAGATGTATACCAGAGCTTGTTATCAGTGTTATCACATAGAATTTTACTTTTTTCAACGTAATTTAAATTTAAATGCTCAGTGTCTGTCATTTTTAAATGGTTTTACTTATTAGCTTGAGATCTCTGTTGTTATTTGTTTATTTGAAGTATTCTAAATTTAGGGCCACTTCTACTAGTCCGATTGATCTAAATTTTGGCTCAGTTATGTATTTTTCCATTTTCCTTATTAATCTATGCGAGCCTTGTCAAATGACTTTTATATGTCAGTGAATTTTACAAAGACATAGCATACCAATTTGATTAATGAGTGAGTGAATTATTTCATATAACAAATGATTTCCAACATCAAAGATGTCAAAATATATTTTCCTTAGATAAAAACCAGATTAAAGATAGATTTTCAAGATGTATAACAGAGCTTGTTATCAGTGTTATCACATATAAGTCAAAACTAACTATCCTTGATACAACCCAACTAAACACCCAACAATTAATTTTATTATCTCCTTTTATAGCATTTGTTTCCCCATTTCTGTTACAGGGAGGATTCAAAATTAGTCTGTTGGCAAAAGATATGAAACTAGCAGAGGACTTAGCAAACAGATGTACTGCTCAAACTGACCTATCCAAATTGGCAACTAGCATTTACAAACGTCTTATGGACAAAGGCTGCCAAGATAAAGATTTCAGTTACATTTATGAGTTCTTGAAAAATAAAACATGATTAGTTTATTTTGCTAGTACTTCATGGGATGTAAGCATTTGAAGATGAAGTAAATTACCATGTGATAACCTCCAATGATTGTCTTTTCCATAATTTGAATTAAACAAAATTAGAAACTAATTATTTACCTTATTATTTTACTCCTTAGGTAGGTAGGTACATAAGGATCAAGAAATCCCTCAGGAAATCTACAAATAAAACTAGAGTGTTGTTGTAGCAATAACTAGAGTCCACACTGCTTGCAATATCTAAGACGGTTTAGAGTTTTCTTTCTTCCAGTTGTGTCTTCATGTCCTCAGAAGACACTGATGTATTAGTCACCACACCTTCACCAACTTTGTACTTGATGTATTGGATGTTGGGTGCATTCAATCTGATTATAACTTTTTCAGCTGAAAGAAGAATATGTCAGATGAATGGTCAAACATTGAAGATAACCCTCTACAAAATTATTAAATTTATGACAATCTGGAGTAGGTACCTAACAAGTTTAAAAAAAAAACCTCACCTTCTGTAAGAAGTTTGTCATCTTCTTTGGAAACTCCTTTTGGTCTTGAGGTATAAACCACACAGTTGAAAGCTATGAATGCAGATACAGCATATGCAATAGACCAGTATAGTTTCTTCTGCTCGGCAGTTTTAGGGTTAATTGGAATCTTCTCTCTGATATATGCTTTAATCCACCATGGTATTCTTAACATGTTGGCACTCTTCTGGAAGTCAGATCGGAACAGGTACAAGACAGCACAGTGTTATTAACCTGGTGGGAAATCAGTGGAATATTACAATTACAATACACTTTTTACTTTAAACACAAAATGGAGCTTTTACAAATGAGTGCAGACCAGTGTTATTATAGAGTTAGGTTTAAATGCAAATAGGAGCTTTATTTTTCATTGTCATGACTTCTGAATAATTACCCCTTTGATACCTGTATTAGATTTAAAGGCCCCTACATGCCCAGGGTCCCCCGCATCACAGAGGCTGTGGGAGTGGGATAAAGGCAGTGTATGAGATTGACCCTGAGAAGTCCAACTCAAGAAGTGACACCAGACTACATGTGAAGTGTAGGTAGCTCTATGGAACAGGCTTGAAGTCCCTGTGAGCTTTTAAGTTAACTTTCATTTTATTAGGACTTACTTACCTAGATAAGTTTAATGTAGGTGATTTGTTTGGGAAGGTAGGTATTTACCTACCTACCTACTTATCTACTCAAGAAGCTACAACAATATGAACATTACATGGACTAGACTACTAGAAAACAACACAATAAATTAATTAATTAAAATATAATTATTCTAAGCTCTCCGTTTTTTTTTTTAATTTTTTAAAGAAAAGTTACTTTTTTGGATTTTCCCTCCATCCAATGTTTTGAAATCTACAACGCTACCTAGCGAGTAAAAAGTAAAACTTTGAAATACCGCGGGATTTTGAAATTTTGAATTTGAAAAAATGAAACATGAAACGTCCGAAAATCGACTGGACGCTGGACGTCTGGCACTCTGGCCGGTCTGGCAGGTCTGGCTTCTTTTATTTCTTCACTTCAAAGGTCCAAGTTCAATTCAAAGTTTGGTATGTACCTTTATTTATTACATTGATATAACTACCTACAGTCCTAAACACAAACCTGTGAGAGAAAATGAGAAGATTTTTTTGGCAAGTGTAACAATAGATGTAGGTATGTAAAAGAAATAACTTATACTCTTCACTGGGTAAGTTATTTCTTTTACATCTATTGTTATGGCACTTCACAAAGTTACTGAGTCTTCCATCATGATAAGTGTAATAATACCTACCATGGATAGTGGTTACCCAAAATCTCATGGTTATCCTGGTTTCAAAACCTAAAATGTCAAGCTAAGTAATGTACATGCCTTTATAAGCCTTGTCAGTTTTTGACTTGCCATTTCAGATGGTCCATGGATTGACAAAACATTGCCAAAAATCTCTGAGAACCAACAGTATATTGGGTAAGTAAGTGCTTACTTAAAAATAGACATTGATGATCATGAAGGCATACTGTGGAGGAAATTAAGCTTACTATGGGCTGTAGCACAAGCCTTTATTAGGCTTTTGTGGGTGTTGGTGCTAATGTTCATGTTGTAACTGCTTAGCTGTAGCTGATAGTGTGATGGTTTCCAGCCAGTTTAGCTGGCCCATCCTGGATTACTTTAAAAGATGTGCAGTAAACCCTTGTTAGGACTTGCGCAAAGCTCAAATAGCCCAATGTGCTTGATCTCTCACAAGCCTTTATTAGGCTTTTGTGGGTGTTGGTGCTAATGTTCATGTTGTAACTGCTTAGCTGTAGCTGATAGTGTGATGGTTTCCAGTTTAGCTGGCCCATCCTGGATTACTTTAAAAGATGTGCAGTAAACCCTTGTTAGGACTTGGGCAAAGCTCAAATAGCCCAATGTGCTTGATCCCTTAAAGTCATATAAAATTATAAACCCAAAACATTTTCAACTGCCACCTAGCTAGGTTGGTTAGGGATTTACTTACTGCTCCCTGTTTTTGGTCTCCCAACTAAATTTTGGTCTACATTTTGGTCATAGTGTTATTGTGGTCATGGTGGCTGGGGGACGTTTTTGTGTCACTTTTAAACTCCTACTTATGCCATTGTTCTTATCAACAGGGGGTTTACCTACCATTTACTGACAAACCATTTAGTTTCTCACACTGATCTCACCCAGCCCTGCCACCTAGCTAGGTTGGTTAGGGATTTACTTACTGCTCCCTGTTTTTGGTCTCCCAACTAAATTTTGGTCTACATTTTGGTCATAAATGGGGGACGTTTTTGTGTCACCTTTAAACTCCAATGCCATTGTTCTTATCAACAGGGGGTTTACCCACCATTTACTGACAAACCATTTAGTTTCTCACATTGATCTCACCCAGCATGAGTGGGTCTGGTCTCACCCAGCATGAGTGGGGTTAGGAATAGCTAGCAGCATGTGGTCTGTGCCCACATGGTTACCTCATCCAGATACCAACCACATGTATTGTCTAAGGCCAGCCATTCACTATCTGGTACACCTGATCAGGTCTGCTTGTCAGGTCTACTTGATACCTGATGAGTACACACACTATCAGGTAGACCTGACAGAAGGACCTGATCAGGTGTAGTACCTGTCAGGTTGACCTGATGGTGAGTGGATGGTCTAACATAACATAGTAATATCAGTGATCCATTGGAAACTGGTGTATTCCTTTTTTTCCAGGACTGATGAGTGGCAGTGTTTGTATGCAGTAAACATGTCGAAGTACCTAGGCTCTTGGATGTGCCCACATGGTTACCTCATCCAGATACCAACCACATGTATTGTCTAAGGCCAGCCATTCACTATCTGGTACACCTGATCAGGTCTGTTTGTCAGGTCTACTTGATACCTGATGATGAGTACACACACTATCAGGTAGACCTGACAGAAGGACCTGATCAGGTGTAGTACCTGTCAGGTTGACCTGATAGTGAGTGGATGGTCTAACATAGTAATATCAGTGATCCATTGGAAACTGGTGTATTCCTTTTTTCCAGGACTGATGAGTGGCAGTGTTTGTATGCAGTAAACATGAAGTACCTAGGCTCTTGGATAAAAAAAGGAAAACCTTACTTAGATGCATTTATACTAATGTAGAGAGGGCCCCACCCCTCAATCTGGACTGCCTGAAGATCATTAGGTATGTAATTCTCAAGTACATATTGTAATTCTTACAGGTAGGTATTTATGTACACATACAGTACATATTGTACCTACATGTTTTACCACTAGACAGAGTGTATGGTTGTGCTGTAGGTACTTGTTACTTGAAAAATCATATACCTACTACCCACCTACATAGGTAAAGTTGTCCTCTCTGTAATTCTCTTTCTCTCCCTCTTTTTCTTTCCTTCTCCTCTTCTTCTTTCTCTCTCCCTCCTATTTTTTTATTCTCTCTCCCTCTCCCTTTCCCTTCCTGATCTTCTCCCTCCTCCCCCTTTTCTCTCTTCTCCATCTTCCTCTCTTTGTCTCCCTCCTTTCTCCCCTCTCTCTTTTCTCTCTATTCTGTCCTTTCTCTCTTCCCTCCTCTCTTTTCTCTCTCCCCCCTCTCCCCTTTAAAAATGTAAATGCAGTTTCTTTGTGACTCTCCCTTTCCCTTCCTGATCTTCTCCCTCCTCCCCCTTTTCTCTCTTCTCCATCTTCCTCTCTTTGTCTCCCTCCTTTCTCCCCTCTCTCTTTTCTCTCTATTCTGTCCTTTCTCTCTTCCCTCCTCTCTTTTCTCTCTCCCCCCTCTCCCCTTTAAAAATGTAAATGTAAATGCAGTTTCTTTGTGTTATTATGTCACAACTGTGGTACTCACTGCAGCATTGTAGGATTTTCCCAATATCTCAATAATCCTAAAATCCAATGTTTACCTACCATGCTGATCGCTATGCGCATTTATATGTCATAGCTACTCATTTTCCTCACGAGGCTGAGTGGGCCCCGCAAGAGCCAGTCACGGAATCGATCATTTGCATGATACAAATTTCTTGACCCCGCCGGGAATCGAACCCGGGTCTCCCGCGTGCAAGGCGAGCGCAGTGACCACTACGCCATAGGAGCTTTAACTCCCTCCTCTCCCTCGCGTTTTTCAAAAATCTCCCATTACTTTTCTCATTTTCCTGTGAAAATTTGAAAGAGAACCTTAGGAACTGAAGAGAAAAGCACTTTTACGTCGTAATGAGACAATAGGAAATACGCAGGTAAAGGTTAGGGTAGTACTCAAAGGAACAAGAAAGCAAGGGTAGGAGAGCTAGCTATTGCTCTGAATATCAAATTCGAAACTCAAAGGGGCTTCGTGCACACTTTCGAAAATTGTAAAAGTCATTTTAATGCTAGAATCTCTCCTATCTTTAATCGATCTCCTATTTCTAATTACCCATTTGAATTCGGAAAATTAGGAGACATTTTCGTATACTCTTCGAAACGGACGTGAATTTTAGGTAGGTATTAGAAAAATTAAATAAATCAAAACAACATTTGAGTCAGTAAGATATACAAGTACTCCTCATATCTCCTTCTTTAGGTAGGTAAGTAAACGTTTTGTATTGCGTACTGTACACAACGACGTACTTGTTAGCATTAGGTTGTACCACCTTTCGGTTCTCCATGTGGATGAGTCCATATTTTCTATTTCAAAGGAGAAAAGAAGTACAAAAAGAAAGCAAAGGAAAACCTATACGAGAGAAAAGGTAAAACAATTTTCCACCAACAGGTGAACGCGCAGGCGCAAAGGAAAACTTTACGACGCAGTATTTTGCTTCTCCATTTTTCCTTTGATTTCCCTTCAGTACTCTTTTCAAACTCGAACGAATTTCGAAACATTTCCCTCCCGGTCAAAGTCATGGTTACGTAAATTAATTTTTGTTCTGACTGAAATGATAGGAGAAAATTCTATTGAACCAAATCATGGTAAGTCCCAAGAACCTGTAAAAAAATAGTCTTCTATTTTTTTGAGAACAATTAAAATATATTTTGTTCTTTTTGGGTGATTATTGGATTCTGTCGGAATTTAAAACAAGTGTCCTTGTTCCTTCTAGAAAGCATGATTTTCAAAATGTAAACATAAACAGAGGAAGGTAGGAGATAGGTGATACAGATATCTAGTTCACACTGACAGCAAACACACAGACGGTACAGTTCATTATTTCTGTGTACTTACTTCATACCCAACAACAAAATAAACAAAATGAACTTTCCCTAATTAATTAGGTTGAAATAAAATCGTTACTGTTTCAAGACTGTCAAGTATTGCTTTCATTTTTCTGCCTATAGGTACTCGAAAACTTTTTTCCACGAAGTTGGCAAGCTTTGATGGACATTTGGGCTCTTGGAATTGCATCAAAATGAATAGGACTAAGTACGTTGCCCTAAAAAGTTCGTGAGCTGAAAACACCACCATAGTACTACAATCAACTTTTTTTACAGTTGAAAAAAAATTGACCCGATTACATTACTTTCCTTCCTATAGGATAAGGAAATTATATGCATTGTACACATATTATGTACTTGTATGTTGTATTGTTATGCATTGTACATATATTATGTACTTGATGTATGTTGTATTGTTGTCAATGAACAATTTACCTTGAAAATAAGGATAGGTAGTATCATTTATCATTTATCATGTGAGTTATCATCAAATTATGTTGTAGCTATCTACTACTGTTATTATCTCTTAACATAAGATCTCTTATTAGAACGAAACAAGCACATAAAACAACACAACACTATCGATTTCTAGAATTGCCCATTTCATTATTTCTTCCTGGGCAAAGGAAATGTCGTTCGTTTGAGAAATCTCCTAATAAAACCCACTATTGAACTTTTAAGTGACCATGTTAAACTTTCCGGGACTGAGTAAAAACACATAAAGAGTAGATAAAATGATAAATTATTATATCTAGTTGTATTGGCACATAAAAAAGTCAACATACATGGCTGAATTATTGATAACCACCTTGCCCAATACCTAATACCCACATCACATGCATTTCGTATCACTTTATCATTTAGATAGTTTTTTTTTTAGTAAAGCACGCAAAGTTCAACGAAAGCCTGGTCGATTGTAATGACTATTTCTACAATAGAATAGTTATGAAATGAATTAAAGTTCATTCAATCGTACTTCAATTGTAATCAGATCTGTATTGGTTTCTTTAGTTTTGTACAAAATATAAGACCTTATTCCATAATGTTTAAAATCTTGGGCCATGGCTTCAACTTTTACTGATTGGGTAACCACGTTTTCTTGATCATGTCTGATGCTTTTTCCGCTATCATGTAGACAACTGCCACAGTATGTCCGCCAGGAATAACTGGAATAATAGAAGCATCGACGACCCGTAAATTATCGACCCCATAGACTTTGAGTTGTGGATCCACCACAGCGCTAGAATCCCACCGAGGTCCCATCTTACAAGTACCACATTGATGGTGAAGTTGAGTAGTAATGTGTCGGACACTGCAACCCCAGTAGGCATCACTACCGAAGGTATATTGAGAACATCCGGGAATAGGAGCTTTGTGTAGTGTTGAGCCGATGGACTGGAAAGCCTTTGTCTTGCTAAGTTCAATAGCCATCTTAATACCCTCCACAATAACATCTAAATCCCTGGTATCGTTGAAAAAATTCGCGTGAATTAGAGGTGGGGTCAGTGGATGTGAGTCTTTGAGAAGTACCTTTCCTCTACTGCGAGGATATAGGATCATAGGCCAAATACTCCATGAATCCTTACGATCCACTGAGGAGTAAACACTGTTGTAAAGATGATCAGTGATGCCCATTTCTTGTCTGAGAGACACCCCACCATCAGATGCTAGGGACACGGCTGTGAATATGAATTCAATATCCGGCAAATCATCAGGGAATACATTGTACTTGGTATTCACATATGCCAAACCTTCACAACCTAACATTGTTAGTTTACCTTTGCCTTCAAAGTACCATTGAGGAAAAAGTTTAGGCATTTCTTTTATAAGCCTGTCTTGCAGAAGACCTATGGGCTGATTGACCAGAAATGTTAATCCAGCCATAGCTAAATGTTCTTGCAAATTTTCACCAACTCTCAGATTTTTTATGACTGGAATGTTTAGATCATTTAAATGCTCTTGTGGTCCTATACCTGAAAGCATGAGTAACTTTGGACTATTGAATGCTCCTGCACTAAGGATGACTTCTTTTCTAGCTAAAATTTTATGATCAATGCCCTTAATAGTAGCTAATACACCGCATGCTTTTTTAGTTACAGGATCTATCAGAATCTTCTTAACAAAACTGGAATCTTTAACTGTCAAATTACAACGTTTTTTGATTGGATCAATATAATCTTTGGCTGAAGATCGCCTAGAACGTTTGTGCAATGTTGCTTGAGCTCTGGCGAATCCTGTCTGAGTCTTTCCATTGTAATCTACAAGTGGATACCCAGCCTCCATGCCAGCTTGTAGGAATGCATCCAGCATTGGCGTGTTATATTCAGTGTAGTCAACGCCAATAAAGCCTTGGGTTCCATGGTAGGATGAATTCTGAAGCTCTGAGATTTGTATCCGTTCTGCTTTTTTGAAGTAAGGTAGTACTTCGTTGTAGCTCCAGCCATAGTTTCCGAGTTTTGCCCAATCATCATAATTTCTTTTGTTGCCCCTTGTGTAAAGCATGGTGTTGATCAGACTAGTTCCTCCAACACCTTTACCTGATGGCCATGGACACCTTTGGCCCTTCAGTCCTAAACATGCACGGCAATCTTCTTTTTCAGTCTTGTATCCCCAGTTCAAAGGAGATAATATTAAATTAGTATTGAGTACAGGGATGTCCACTAGATAGTTGAAATAATGCCCTGCTTCCAATAAAAGTATTTTCCAGTGAGGTATTTCTGATAACCGGTTGGCAACAGTACATCCTCCAGGTCCTGCTCCTACTATGATGAAGTCATACTCTAGGAGTAAATCCTGATCTTTGTTAGATGACTTGTACTCTAGTTGTTCGAATATGCCATCCTCGATGTAAGATTTGACAGCGTAATCGAATTCATTTACATTTATAGAAAGACTTGTGCTAGATAGATATGACACAAGTGTGAATATTGTGTACAACATAATCATCTGAAACAAAACAAGAAAACAAATTTCGAGATGAATACATACTCGTAGGCATGTAAGAACAAACTAGTGTAAATATAGAGACGGATTTACATATTCATGGCCCAAAGCTTAGAGACCTTTGAAAATGGGTGGGAGTGAACTAGAGTACTAGACGCTCTAACAGGAAATGTGTAAGTAAAAGCGTAATCTCGCAAAAGCAATTGAGGCTTGAATTTTCAATGAAGTCAAAAGGTGTTAACAATTTTCCCTGCATGCTAACACCTCATTTCCTTCGAGTGAAATTTTCATGTTTTCAACGTCTCCCTTTCTCCTGAGATTTTTTACTTGTGTTGTTTTATTACTTTAAAGTATAAAGCTCAACATATTTTTCCTCAGTCAATTTGTCTACAAAATATTCATTAGCGAAAGGCAAATTAGGGGATCATTTTATTTCTGCTCTTCAAAATTTTCGCGAGAGGAGGGGGTTGCTCACGATTTAAACTTACCTTGTATAACACTGCTATGCTCACCAAGGAATGAAGTTACACCTATTTTACATCATGAAATTGAATGAAAATTCAATTTAAAAACAAGTCCGTTTCCTTAACCATTCTCATTTCATTGAGAGGGAGGTAAATTTGAAGAGAAAATGATGAGATTTTCCCCACAGAATTTTTTACCATGGTTAAGTACTATTAGTTTATTTATAGATTTTATTGTCTGCCGATAAGTAGAAAACGAAAGAAAAACTAATTATGGTAACTTAATTATTGAGAGGGATCGATCGCTAACCTTACGTAACAATGTTCTTACAGTAATTGTGTCAGTAGAGACATCTCTTTCATTCTACCTAGGTACTTAGATGGTTTTCCTATCTTAAAATTTCTTTTATTAGGGGTTGCTCACGATTTAAACTTACCTTGTATAACACTACTATGCTCACCAAGGAATGAAGTTACACCTATTTTACATCATGAAATTGAATGAAAATTCAATTTGAAAACGAATCCGTTTCCTTAACCATTCTCATTTCATTGAGAGGGAGGTAAATTTGAAGAGAAAATGATAAGATTTTCCCCACAGAATTTTTTACTGTGGTTAAGTACTATTAGTTTATTTATAGATTTTATTGTCTGCCGATAAGTAGAAAACGAAGGAAAAACTAATTATGGCAACTTAATTATTGAGAGGGATCGATCGCTAACCTTACGTAACAATGTTCTTACAGTAATTGTGTCAGTAGAGACATCTCTTTCATTCTACCTAGGTACTTAGATGGTTTTCCTATCTTAAAATTTCTTTTATTACTTATCTACCTACCTCTTCATCTTTCGTAGATTTGGTTATCTACTGTAGTATACATTTGGGTTGGTTTTGGCCAGCACATATTCTGAGTGGCACTTCCTGATTTTCCAGTTTTGTATCTTGGTCTTCGATTAAATGATCATCGTCCCTTTCCTTTGAAATGTAACCTATTCTTTTGTTCTTAAGAATATAACATCTACCTCTTCATCTTTTATGTACATAATTATGGTCCGCGGACACTTTTGATCATCATTAATTAATTATGAAAGCTGTCTGCAAAATTTGAGCTGGTGAAGTCGTGAGAAGCGCTAGTTCCTTTTAAGCTTTTTCCCTGTATAATTAGGTACCTACCACTTTTCACTTCCTTTGCTAATCTAACTAGTCGATTCCATGTCGAGGGAACTGAAGATTCCTGTTTAATGGTGTTTATGCTACAGATTACTGGGTAACTTCAAGAAAACTTCTTTGTTTTTTTTATAACTTCTCTCTCATGTTTTTACATGAATATGTGTACAGAAGTACTTTAAAGAATGAACTATGAACACCTCAGTCCTACGTGAATGTAACCAACCCCTGAACTTGGGCATATCAAATATACTTTTTTTTTTAGGTTAAATATAAAGGTAGAAGAAATATTAACAATAGTAAAGGTGGAGTTTAGTTAAGTAAGAATGGAGTATTTGTATTTATTTATTTCTAAATTTAGACAATCAAAGAAAAGCAAATATGTGTACATAAGGTACTTTGTTACATAAGGAGGTAATGAACTTTCAAGTGTGGCTGATTCGAATGTGCCTTATCGTTCATGGTTGGTTCGATCAAAGAAATTTTTATATGCATTCAAATTCAGAGTTCTACCGAAAATAACTTTTATAAAACTCCCTAGTGGAAGTGACAGAAGTAATTTCTATAAATAGATTCGTCACAAATGAATTTCTGGTGTTTTCTGCACCTACAGAAAACACCAGACTTTTAGGAAACCTCAAATATTTCATCAAAATATTAATAGCCTTTGTAAACTAGTCTCCTAATAATATAACCACAGAAAGCAATCTCGCCAGAGAAAGCCACACTGTCGCAGTGGGGTGGCCTTTTAAAAATAATGAAATCCAAAGCTGATGTTTTTTGATGCCGTCAGATTTAACTGAACGGTTTCCCACCCCTCTATCCTGGCCTCTCTCTCTCTCTTTCTCTCTCTCTCCTTCCTTAAACTTGACTTTTTTCACCTGCCTTGTAAGCGCTCGATCCCCGCCCGGGCGAATTTTATAAAAATAAGGTTCTTCACTGATCACTTAAGCTTTTGAAGACTTTTCAAACACTTAACCTCACTTTGTCGATTCAAATTTTTGTCTTTTTGTTTTCAGTTTCTGAAGCCACCGCCGAGGTGACAACCGTTCTCGGAGCATTAGGAGCCTTTCTTGTCTCTCTCTCCTTCCTTAAACTTGACTTTTTTCACCTGCCTTGTAAGCGCTCGATCCCCGCCCGGGCGAATTTTATAAAAATAAGGTTCTACACTGATCACTTAAGCTTTTGAAGACTTTTCAAACACTTAACCTCACTTTGTTGATTCAAATTTTCGTCTTTTTGCTTTCAGTTTCTGAAGCCACCGCCGAGGTGACAACCGTTCTCGGAGCATTAGGAGCCTTTCTTGTACTTCTCGTGTTGCTTTTCGTCTACCTCAATAGCAAATGGTGTTCAGAGCCGAGCCTGGGCCCCGGCAACCTACCATGCGAAGATCCTTTCAGTGTGCATACCGGTGAACTGGGTAAGTAGCGCTTTATTTACACTGTCAGCTCAGAATAAGATGTCCCATCATGCTAACAGGGACGGAACTCAGATAAATTTCACATCAGGGAGGCAAGTCGTAGGAATGGAAACCGGATTTTACCTGTGGGACGGAACTCGGAGCTCTCCAGTGTAGTGGTTATCACGGTGGACTTATCTAGAAGTTGTTGGCCCAAGTTAATATACCTATGGAGTTGTCTACTCCCTGTTTATAGTCCCCTAGCTAGATGCTCTGCTCTCTCTTTACAGTCCCTCAGCCAGACCCTTATAGTCCCTCAGTCAGATCCAGGTCTTTTTTACTGTCAAAAAAAAAAAAAAAGATTATATATGTATATTTGTAGATCTGTCTGACAACAGGTTTCAATGCCACCTTCTCCAACATTCACGGTCTTGAGCATGTCTTTTCATTTCTTCATAGCTTCTCCCTTTCAAAATATCTGTCAACATTCCAACAACATTCTTTCTTCCTCTTGATCTCCTTCCTTCAATCACTCCTTCCATGATTTGTCTCTGCAAACTTCTATGATCTTACTGCTAAATTTCCTACTCAGGACATTTAGCATGGATGCCTTCACAATGAACATATACTTACTTGTACTGAGTTAACTTGATGTAATCTTTGGTTCCCTTATTTAGACATAGAATTCTGACATAGAGCTTAGACAAAGTGTACTCTTTGATTCCATAGGGACCTCTCTTTCTGATGCCACCTTCTTCAACTTTCATGGTCTTGAGCATGTCTTTTCATTTCTTCATAGCTTCTTCCTTTCAAAATATCCATCAACATTCCAAATTTCTTTCTTCCTCTTGATCTCCTTCCTTTAATCAATCCTTCCATCATTCGTCTCTGCAAACTTCTATGATCTTACTGCTAAATTTCCTACTTGTCCAAGTGTCTATTCGCAGCTTGTCACCCATTCAGATTTAGCATGGATGCCTTCACAATGAACATAATACTTACTTGTACTGAGTTAACTTGATGTAATCTTTGGTTCCTTTATTTAGACAAAGAATTCTGACATAGAGCTTAGACAAAGTGTACTCTTTGATTCCATAGGGACCTCTCTTTCTAAATCTGAGAATCGAACCCAGGACTTTCTACTTGACAAGCAGCTGGATCTTCTACTTGGCATTGCCAATGGACTAATCGTGCCCTCCTTCAGTCATGTTAGTCTTACTTACTATTGGGTATTTTATGCAAACTTTGTTAATTCAAAGGAAAGATAAGGATTAGATAAGGATTAAAAATTATCTCTAAGTAAGTGAACACCTCTAAAAAAAAAGGTGATGTTCAAAAAACTAACAATAGTTTTCAATTGAAACTTTCAGGAGCTAGCATCTTCGCCGTATGTTCTGGTGTACTCGTGACCATTCCTGCAAATCAAATATTACAGGCACCTTATTGTGACCATTCCTGTAAATCAAATATTACAGGCGCCTTATTGCACGAGTGAAGTGAGGTCCAAGTTTTAACTTAAGGTAGAAACGCGGTAAACTGTCACGTCATGTGAGCTCACGTGACGTGATAGTAGTGTGTTTCTATCTTTACAGGAACTTTTCCTAAGTGAGTTCCAAAGTCATGGCTGCCTCGTTAACGTTGAGGGTAGTGTATGTTCCTTGTAATCGCTAGGTCGTGGGTTCGATTCCCGCCCGGAGCAAACTTTATTCAAAACAGACAAGGTTCGTTCTCGGAACGGCTGCCTTTCCCTTGTCAAATCAGCCCCTTCACACTGTAAGTATACTGTCTTTTGTAAGGGTTCACTGTCACTGTATAATTGCTAAGGTTTTTAGCCTCCATGCATCATTCCATCGAAAAGGCACAGTGGATTTAAGCTATACCCCCCTCTATTTTTTTTTTTTTTTTTTTTTTTTTTTTTCAAGTTCAAGGAAACACTTGTTTAGTTTTTTCAGCTCTCTATTAGTCTCTACCCCAACATTTTTATTCCCGGAACGGATTTTATACTGAACGGATAAGGTTCGTTCTCGGAGCGGTTGGCTTTCTCCTATCCTGTCTTCCTTCTCTCTTCGATTTCGGGATGATAAGACCTTAACAGTTACAGTTCCCTCTATCAAAACTCTTAAAAAAAAAATGAATGTACCAGCCCATTTCCCTATTTCAATATAAACATACCGTGATGCAAATGGTCTGTTGCTAAATTGTATCAAAAAATAAAATTAACATACCGTGATGCAAATGGCCTTGTTGCTAAATTGCATCAAAAATAAAATTAACATACCGTGAAAAGTACTTGAACTTCCCGTCCCGGTAGTGCAGCTGAAATCTCTCGCCATCAAACTTTGGCTCGACATAATAAAAGTCTCGTGCTCGTAGATCTGTCTCAATAGCTTGAATGTCGAGACGTTGAGACAGCATGGGGCGAAATGGTTCAAATAGTACTACTTCTATTTCATGTAGACGAGTACTGGGGTTATGCAACATGGAACACACCTGGAATGTAAGGAGATGGGGTTTAGAGCGCTTTGTTGGATATGAAATTAACGGGTGGAGAAACTAATAGTGGAAAATGTCATCTCTGCCGGATGATGTTGAAATCTCAATATAAAGAAGGTGACACCCATAAACATGTTAGATCTCTAGTTTTTATCACGTGCTATGACTTCTGTGACCGAGTGATTAAGAGCACTCACACTCAACCCAGAAATAATAATAATAAAAAATAATAGTAATAATAATAAATAAAAGTGTGTTCTTGTATGAGTATTGTAGTATTTTATTTAATTTCTTTAATCTTGGAATTTTCTTAAGTTCATTAAAGTAGAATGTAGATAAATCTTGACTACAAGGAAGAAAAAGATGCCTTTATTCTCATTTCTTTAGATAAAAAATAATAATAATAATAATAAAATAATAGTAATAATAATAAATAAAAATATGTTCTTGTATGAGTATTGTAGTACTTTATTTATTTAAACTTGGAATTTTCTTAAATTCATTAAAGTAGAATGTAGATAAATCTTGACTACAAGGAAGAAAAAGATGCCTTTATTCTCATTTCTTCATTGTTCTCACATTTCAGATGTACCTCTGGACATCAGCCACTACAATGCTCTGCTCCGAGTTTACCTGGACAACGAGCACACATTCTCCCCAACTGATTTTCTCGCTAAACTTGAATCCCAAGGGATTGAACCCAACCGTGTCACCTACCAACAGTTGATATCTAAGTATTGCCAAGATGGAAACATAGAGGGTGGGTGCACTCACTAGTGATGATTTAACACCTCAACCTCTACAATATGTACCGTCCATGTTTATACCCCGTGGTCAACCCTTGGTAAGTCTCATGGGCTCTGTGTCGTAGCATGTCCATTCCGTAGTATGTTCCTCATCAGAAGGGCTAGAAGAGAGATTTCCCAATTTAGGTGCTGGGTCAAAATAAGAACACCAGCAAGTAACCCGTTCTTTCTGACCCGTTGAAATATTTGCTTTCCTTGTCTGTGGCTTACCGTGAGATGGGCGTATTCGCAATCAAAATACGAGATCGATTTTTTTTTGCCAATCTGAGAATCGAACCCAGGACTTTCTACTTGACAAGCAGCTGGATCTTCTACTTGGCATTGCCAATGGACTAATCGTGCCCTCCTTCAGTCATGTTAGTCTTACTTACTATTGGGTATTTTATGCAAACTTTGTTAATTCAAAGGAAAGATAAGGATTAGATAAGGATTAAAAATTATCTCTGAATTTATTTCCCCCAGAATCCTGAGAAACTCAAGGAGCTGATCACTAAGCTGGAAAGCAAAGGAGAAAATGCTAGCGGACAGAAGCGATCTCTGTTGGTGTATTATATCAAACAGAAAGACCTGGATAACGCCTTGGAGTATTACAAGGTATGTTAGAGGTGCTTTATTTAGATTGTCAAATCAGGACATGCAGTCGCTTTATTAATTTTTAGAGGTTCATTTTCCTTTCGGGAAATTGAACACAGGTCTTTGTGTTTTCCAAATAAAATAAACACTTGGTTGTTTTTCCATATTAATAACAAGGGAATTTTATTATTTTAAGAAACTTCAAGAAGATACATTTTTTAGAAATTCAGATAAAAATTACATGCTACCTTCAGCTCTAAGTTGATATCTAAGTATTGCCAAGATGGAAACATAGAGGGCGCTACTAAAATTCTTGAGTTCATGAGAGACAAGACTTTCCCAATCAGCGAAGGAGTGTTCAATGCTCTCATCTATGGACATTCACAGGCTAAGTAAGTGAACACCTCTAAAAAAAAGGTGATGTTCAAAAAACTAACAATAGTTTTCAATTGAAACTTTCAGAAAGTAATAGAAGAACAGATCTTTCCCCATCCGTGGCACAAGCTCTGCTTATACGGGTGGGTATACCATTTATAAGAAAAATGTATGTTTTGAGTTTTTTTGTCAATCAAATATAAATGGAAACTTATTAAATAAATAAAAAAAATAAATAGATTGATAGAAGATGAGGTACACAATAGGGCTGCCTGGAAGAGACTGACAAGAAACGCCGACCCTATTTAAAAAGGAAAAGGCTAGGAAGAAGAAGAAGATTTTTTTGAAGAGGTTTGACAGAGGGAACTATAACTGCTAGGGTCTTATCGTCCCGAAATCGAAGAGAGAAGGAGGACAGGATAGGAGAAAATCCGCCCCGGGCGGGAATCGAACCCGTGGCCTAGCGCTTACAAGACAGAAGCTCTACGACAAGACTTTCCCAATCAGTGAAGGAGTGTTCAATGCTCTCATCTATGGACATTCACAGGCTAAGTAAGTGAACACCTCTAAAAAAAAAGGTGATGTTCAAAAAACTAACAATAGTTTTCAATTGAAACTTTCAGAAAAAGGGACTCTATAAGGCTCTCAAAGACCTGATGCAGCCGAAAATCTGATGTGCTAATTTCTATTATGTGATATGAACATTTTTGCCAAACTTTATCAAAGTCAGATTACCTAACTAAAACATGGAAAAAAATCCTTATTAAAAAGTTCAAAGCTCTACTTTCAAAGCCAACTAGACTGTCAAGGAAACTTTAAAAACGGAAACTACTTTCTGTTGTCTTTGTCTCCCAGCCAGACAAACTAGGCTGACTTCTATTAGGTAAATAGAGAAATAAACTGGTCCATTGTTTTCGATTTATCCTCAGGCATTTGTGGAGCATGCTATTCCGATCTCAGCATTTTCTAGTGACTACATTCAGAACGGACTAGGAAGTGCACTCACTTCAGACATATCAACTTTCAGAAAAAAGGGACTCTATGGTGCTCTCAAAGACCTGATGCAGCCGAAAATCTGATGTGCTAATTTCTATTATGTGATATGAACATTTTTGCCAAACTATCAAAGTCAGATTACCTAACTAAAACATGGAAAAAAATCCTTATTTAAGAGTTCAACATTTTTCTAACTCTATCCCTTTTGAACTACTTGAGCTAAGATCCCTTCTTTAAAGCCTCAGAGTGAGCTTTTTGTGTTTCTCCTTTCAACTCACTAACCTGCTCATCCTTGTTTCCAGTGACATGGCTAGTGCTGAAGGTATCCTAACCATGATGTCACAAGCAGGACTCGAACCCTCAGCTCAGACCTACACCAAACTCATGTGTGGCTACGCGAAGCACGGTGATATGGATTCCATTAAGAGTTCACATTTTTCTAACTCTCTCCCTTTTTGAACTACTTGAGCTAAGATCCCTTCTTTAAAGCCCCAGAGTGAGCTTTTTTTGTGTTTCTCCTTTCAACTCACTAACCTGCTCATCCTTGTTTCCAGTGACATGGCTAGTGCTGAAGGTATCCTAACCATGATGTCACAAGCAGGACTCGAACCCTCAGCTCAGACCTACACCAAACTCATGTGTGGCTACGCCAAGCACGGTGATATGGATTCCGTAAGACGGCTACTAGCACAGAGTGGATCCAGTCTGGTGAATGGGGACTATTTGGATATTATACATGCTCTGGCAGTTAGTGGACATGGTGAATATATTGATGAGGTGAGTGCTATAGTTTGCTTTGTTAACATTTGTTTCCATTGGTTAGAAGGTCCCATGATGTCACAAGCAGGACTCGAACCCTCAGCTCAGACCTACACCAAACTCATGTGTGGCTACGCCAAGCACGGTGATATGGATTCCATAAGACGGCTACTAGCACAGAATGGATCCAGTCTAGTGAATGGGGACTATTTGGATATTATACATGCTCTGGCAGTTAGTGGACATGGTGAATATATTGATGAGGTCAGTGCTAGAGTTTGCTCTGTTAACATTTGTTTCCATTGGTTAGAAGGTCCTGAGTTCTATTCCGAGAGTGGACAAAATTCTAATCTAACCCAAATCTTGGGGACATAAATCAAAATCGAGAATTATTAATATTTTTTTTTTTTTTTTTTTTAGTGTCTTACTTATTTTTTTCTCTCTCCCTCCCTCTCTTTTCTCTGCCTCCATTTTTACATCCACTATAATTATTAACCTTGGGTGCTCTCTTTCTTATGAATGGATCAAACCTTATAACACAACCTTGTTACCCACTTTTCCTTGTCTTTTTTATACCCATGTTTTGTTACTGCTCAAGCTGTGTCTTACCTACGTATATTTGTCAGTTAATTGATTAACATGAATTTATAAGTGTCTATTTCACATTTTTACCTCCACTAAGTCTATTCTGTTGTATTTGAAGTTTGAAATATTCAATTCTATTCCACAGATCATCTCCAAGATACAGCCAGGCGTAGGATACTCAGCTGATGCTGCTAATCATATCTACCATCTGATCAACAAGGGTCAAATAGATGCGGCTTACCGTATTGTTAACACTCTGGCTAGATCTGCTAATATCAATGGCGAACAGTTACCGGTGGGCGGATTCCTTGTACGACACATGGTCAAAACCAACCAGGTAAATATGACTCCGTCGCGTGATTGAACAAAGTAAGGTCTAAGTTTGAACTAGGTAATTTTCTTTTTAGTTTGTATACCTACTTATTGGTTTCATTTGTTCACCATAACTTCCAAATGGTTTGTTTGAAATTAGGGCAAAAATATTTTTCAGTAGGTATTGACTTTTTTCCTCCGAACAGCAAGGAAATTAAAGATGGAGAATTTATAGAATTGAAATTTTGTCATCAGACTATCAGTTCTCCAAGATACAGCCAGGCGTAGGATACTCAGCTGATGCTGCTAATCATATCTACCATCTGATCAACAAGGGTCAAATAGATGCTGCCTACCGTATTGTTAACACTCTGGCTAGATCTGCTAATATCAATGGCGAACAGTTACCTGTAGGTGGATTCCTTGTAAGACACATGGTCAAAACAAACCAGGTAAATATGACTCTGTCGCGTGATTGAACAAAGTAAGGTCTAAGTTTGAACTAGGTAATTTTCTTTTTAGTTTGTATACCTATTGGTTTCATTTGTTCACCATAACTTCCAAATGGTTTGTTTGAAATTTGGGCAAAAATATTTTTCAGTAGGTATTGACTTTTTTTTCCTGAACAGCAAGGAAATTAAAGATGGAGAATTTATAGAATGGAAATTTTGGAATTTATAGAAGCCTGATTTCTCCTTTGAGGGATTAAGAAAAAAAGATGAGTGTTTCACCGCCGTTTTTATTCCGTAGCAATGAAACAACTGCTTACATTAGACGCTTGTGGTCTGTGTCGAAGCATGCCGATCCCGTAGTATGCCTCTCATCAATTAGGCGAGAAGAGACACAATACTTCCCATTTAGATGCTGGGTCAACTCGAGAACACCAGAAAGTTCCCCACTGAATTCACCGGAATTCTTCGAAAGACAAAAAAAAATGGTTATTCTCACAATAATTTCTTTTGTTTTCTCTCCTTAGCCGATCGACAAAGTGCTGGCCGTGTGTCATCGGCTTACCGACGAGAATCTGCACCCCCGCGCGTTCAACCTAGCCGTTCTTATCAAGGCACATGTGCTCAAGTAAGTAATGTTTATCAAAGCGGAGGACAACTGGTACGTTAGACCCGCTTGGTCTGTGTCGTAACATACCCATCCCGTAGAGATCCTCTGCATGAAGGGCAAGCGCGTTACTACTAAAACTTGAAACTCTTTTCATTCGTTAAATAATAAAATCAAATCATTATATGTGGCAAAACAGAGAGCCTCTTCATAACTTTGTGTAAATTGCAGCCTTTCTAACGTGTGTGGCAAATTCATGCCACATGCAGGCGTCAATGCTGTCAAAATCATAAAAGTGAAAAGTGTTGTTCATTAATTCGGAAACACTTGTGCATGTTTTGCAAGCATGAATGTGTGTGGCAGGCTTCAGGGTGCTTTCAGACCACGTTTAACGAAGTCGTAGTAGGCTTGAATCCTGGATTGAACTGGGTATTAAGTATAGATCAATCATTTCTGATTTGGTAAACCCTGCTCTCAATAAAATCAACATTCTACTCTATTGTCTTCAGGGAAGATTACACCGGCGCGGTGGAAACCTTCGAATACTGTGTGAATCAGTTCCGTGCTACACCATGGAAAGGGGAGCTGCTCAAACGTTTCATTCAAGCAGAGGACGCTGCCTGTCTACAACGGATTACAGACCTGTCTACTTCCATACATGGCGAGGTCAACTCTCTGTATGATCTCATGTTGAGCTTCCTGGATGCAGGTAAGTAAAATAGTCAATGGTATCCCAGAAAACGAAGATTTTCAGTTTGTATGACTGACATGGAAGAGACTGACAAGAAACGCCGACCCTGTTTAAATAGCAAAAGGCTAAGATGTAGGAAGAAGATTACATTTTTGTACGATTTTGACGGAGGGAAAAGTAACAAGCTGGGCCCGTCCCTCCGGGAATTTTTTAGCCCGTAGTTTATTCGATCGTGATTAGAGAAAATCAGTACCTAGGTATTTACCTAATTTGTTTAATATTCAGTTTATTATCATTCTTGATTTGATATTATTACAGAGGTGCTCCGTATTCTACAAGTGGCGGAGGCTGAGTTTGGTGTGGGGAGTAACACGGAAACCCTACGAGACTATGTTCTACCCGTTCTGAGTCCCCCAAACCAAGTCAGTGGCGAAGTGTTCAGTCAGCTGAGGAGTGTAGGAGTGACTATAGGCTCGATCACGTCAGCCTATGTGGTTCATATGCTGAGACAACATAACCTGAAGGAGGCTGCCTTGTTAGGTGAGTGAAAAAAAGTGTTTCAGTTGTGTTGAAAAATTTGAGCATGGATGTAGGTCACAAATGTCGTTCTCCGATAAATAAACTTTTTAATTTTTTATATATTTTTTTTTACCGCCATTTTCATTTCGTTAATTTTATGACTTGACTTGGACTCGAACCACTAACCTCCAGATCCAAAAGTTTTTGTATGTAATTAGTTAATTACCTACTAATTACTCTGTACTAATTTTGATGTTTTTTCCCCCCCACGTTTTAACCTTAAATATGTGAATCTATGAATTTGGATGGCTACATTAAAAAAAAGCATGTTTGTACATATTTCCAATGTGTCGAAAAAAAAAAATACGTATCAATAACAAATTAAATATTAGATATTATTTTTCTCTTGCAGCCAAATCATTCCGGGCGCACTACGCGAAGGTAGTCGTCCGCCCTGTTCTGGCCGTCTCCTATCTTCGAACCCAGGACCTTCCGTCTCTAGTGACAGTAGTGCGTGCTGTGTGTGAAAACTGGGAGAAGGGGGAGGAAGGGGAGAAAGAGGAGGAGGGAGAGGAGAAGACGGCGGGGCAGTTGATAGATATGGACCGTATATTTGCTGGCAATGTACTTCTTGATATCTACAAGGCGACCAGGCAGGATCCTAATGTGGTGTCCCATTTGGAGCAGCTACTCAATGTAAGTAATAGAGTATATTTGCTGGCAATGTACTTCTTGATATCTACAAGGCGACCAGGCAGGATCCTAATGTGGTGTCCCATTTGGAGCAGCTACTCAACGTAAGTAATAGAAGAACAGATCTTTTCCCATCCGTGGCACAAGCTCTGCTTATACGGGTGGGTATACCATTTATAAGAAAAATGTATGTTCTGAGTTGTTTTGTCAATCAAATATAAATGGAAACTTATTAAATAAATAAAAAAATGATGAGGTACATAATAGTGCTGCCTGAAAGAGACTGATAAGGAACGCCAACCCTATTTAAATAGGAAAAGGCTAGGAAGAAGAAGAAAGCCGTTCCGAGAACGAACATTATCCCATCAGGATAAAATCCGCCCCGGGCGGGAATTGAACCCGCGGCCTAGCGCTTACAAGGCAGATAGCTGATGCTTAATATGCCGTTGGTAAATGACTGTGAATTGTGGAATATTTATTCACCAGCTAGCTGATGCTTGATTAAAATTAGACAGCATTAAGCAGAAAAGAACCGTCCATAAGGCATTTCCCCTTATGGATGGTTCTTTTTTACATTTAAGAGGTTTGACAGAGGGAACTGTAACTGCTATGGTCTTATCGTCCCGAAATCGAAGAGAGAAGGAAGACAGGATAGGAGAAAATTCGCCCCGGGCGGTAATCGAACCTGTGACCTAGCGCTTACAAGACAGAAGCTCTACGTTCAAAGCCAACTAGGTTGTCAAGGAAACTTTAAAAACGGAAACTACTTCCTATTGTCTTTGTCTCCCAGCCAGACAAACTAGGCTGACTTCTATTAGGTAAATAGAGAAATAAACTGATCCATTATTTTCGATTTATCTTCTTGTCCTCAGGCATTTGTGGAGCATGCTATTCCGATCTCAGCATTCTCTAGCGACTACATTCAGAACGGACTAGGAAGTGCACTCACTTCAGACATATCTAAAGCCCTGGGTGCACTCACCAGTGATGATTTAATGCCTCAACCACTACAATATGTACCGTCCATGTTTATACCCCGCGGTCAACCCTTGGTAAGTGTATTGAAATAGTACTGAGTGCACTCACTTCAGACATATCTAAAGCCCTGGGTATCTTCTAAAATAACTTTTCTCTTTCCCCGACAGAGGTGCCTGGACAAGGACCCTCTGAGGCGATGGTCATGTGACCAACTGCTCAGACATCCTTACTTCAACGGCTACTACTTCGAAGTACCTGACGAAATGCAATATGAGGAAATAACGCAGGTGTCCCGGTTGCCAACCAAGGACAAAAATAAGGTACGTATAACAAAAGGATAACATCTGACCCCCTTTACCAGGGGAAGATGAGTGAATCAAGGAACTAACTTCACTCCGTATTTCAGGAGAGAGACGGTCCTTCTAATTTACTTCTTAAGGTGTGTCCACAAGTCCAAACATAGTCAAGCGGCCGTCGACTATGTGTGGACGCACCTTCATAGACAGTGGAGTTATAGTATTTACTGATCTTAAAACTTGCAAAAACTGAGTTGTCTAGAATTCTGGGCATTGGCAATATTTAAATAATATGGGACATAATTTTCCCCTTGGTTAAGATATTAAAAGATTAACCATGAAGTGGGTGATGTAGGTACAACCTACAACTTCATGTTTACGGCAAATGGAGGACGTGCAATATTTATTTCAAGCTTGATAATTCCGTCTAATTTTGGCTTTCAGAATCCAAATCAAAATAATTCAACGTCAAACGGTCTGTTTCCTCAACTGTCGTCCAACGACCCAAGTCCTAACGAACCCCTGAGATCCACTTCAAATCCGTCTGTATACCAATACAAGTTTGACCATTTGCCCGACATTTGACATCCGTTCAAGTGGGTGATGTAGGTACAACCTACAACTTCATGTTTACGGCAAATGGAGGACGTGCAATATTTATTTCAAGCTTGATAATTCCGTCCAATTTTGGCTTTCAGAATCCAAATCAAAATAATTCAACGTCAAACCAATCAAACGGTCTGTTTCCTCAACTGTCGTCCAACGACCCAAGTCCAAACGAACCACTGAGATCTACTTCAAATCCGTCCGTATACCAATACAAGTTTGACCATTTGCCCGACATTTGACATCCGTTTTGAACCAACCAAAACCAAACGGGAACAACAACTATATTTAAACCGAAATCAAAATATTAAATGAACTCTCTTTGTTTTTGTGTTTGTCCATTTATGTGTATTTATTCGCGTGGCTCAATTTTCTCCTTTCCTTTGAAACCCTTGGCTCTTTTCTTTGACGTTCCTTTATAACCGTGTTGGTACTTTTCCATATGATTTCTCCTGCTTATTTCTTCTCAAGTCAACAGTCAATGGTTTATTTATATTTCCCTTCAGACTTTGTAATGAGTTTTATGACTCATAGGTACCTAAAGTGTGCACGACTACATGAAGAGCTGACTTGAAATTTGCCCCAAGTTGAAAATTTTCTAGGTAAAGCCAGAGCGATTAGGATACCAATAAGATCCTTGATTAACCTTATGGTTATATCCTCACCAGACTTGTTAATCTTATCATGATGAGCCGCGAAAATTGTTTTTATATTTGTACCTAATAGGAATACATTCGTATAAACAATAAAAAGTTATATTTTTAGATTTAAAATGAAAAACATATACTTTTTTTTAATTCCTCAATAACTTTAATTTAACTGATCGAATATTTCATTTCAAAATTCAAAATACAATCCACTCATTCTCAAATCTTCCAAAGGTAAGAAAACGGCGAAAACGCAACTTCAAGACCGAATCTGAGGTATACATGTATACCCTTTGATTACAGTCTAAAGTAGAGCCTGGTTAACCTGTATGGTTTTATTTGACAAGAGGTTGTGTAAATAAACCTATCTATTTTAACTGTTAATGAGTTCGTACGCGATAAGACGATTGATGAGAAATAGGCGAATATTGGGTGCGTCATTTTTTACGACCTAATTATCAGGCACCGACTTAAGCCTCCTTTCAAACAGGCTCAGTATAAGGGGGCACCTGATATGTTAATTGATTTGTCGGATTTATCTTTCATTTGAACCAATACAGAAACTATTAATAGAAAAACCAATAGGTAGAGAGAGGACTATGACGTAGGATAGACAAATAGGTAGTATTATTACTTTTTCAATTTTTTGTTCACCAATTTCTCTATTGTTTCATTTAAGGAGCCTCCCTCTGGGTCCCTCCATAAATGCGATTTGGACTTTTGGTCATTAGTATAACGTAATCTTTTTACTTTTTTATTTTTACTGAGTGTTTCACTGTTAGTGATCGGACTTAGTGAGTGTCTGAGCTTCCCAGCGAAATGAACCTTAATATGAAGTGTTGCTACAGAACACTATTGAGCGTGCATAATATTAAAAGTAAGTACATACGGGCATTTCTTTTATAAGCCTGTCTTGCAGAAGACCTATGGGCTGATTGACCAGAAATGTTAATCCAGCCATAGCTAAATGTTCTTGCAAATTTTCACCAACTCTCAGATTTTTTATGACTGGAATGTTTAGATCATTTAAATGCTCTTGTGGTCCTATACCTGAAAGCATGAGTAACTTTGGACTATTGAATGCTCCTGCACTAAGGATGACTTCTTTTCTAGCTAAAATTTTATGATCAATGCCCTTAATAGTAGCTAATACACCGCATGCTTTTTTAGTTACAGGATCTATCAGAATCTTCTTAACAAAACTGGAATCTTTAACTGTCAAATTACAACGTTTTTTGATTGGATCAATATAATCTTTGGCTGAAGATCGCCTAGAACGTTTGTGCAATGTTGCTTGAGCTCTGGCGAATCCTGTCTGAGTCTTTCCATTGTAATCTACAAGTGGATACCCAGCCTCCATGCCAGCTTGTAGGAATGCATCCAGCATTGGCGTGTTATATTCAGTGTAGTCAACGCCAATAAAGCCTTGGGTTCCATGGTAGGATGAATTCTGAAGCTCTGAGATTTGTATCCGTTCTGCTTTTTTGAAGTAAGGTAGTACTTCGTTGTAGCTCCAGCCATAGTTTCCGAGTTTTGCCCAATCATCATAATTTCTTTTGTTGCCCCTTGTGTAAAGCATGGTGTTGATCAGACTAGTTCCTCCAACACCTTTACCTGATGGCCATGGACACCTTTGGCCCTTCAGTCCTAAACATGCACGGCAATCTTCTTTTTCAGTCTTGTATCCCCAGTTCAAAGGAGATAATATTAAATTAGTATTGAGTACAGGGATGTCCACTAGATAGTTGAAATAATGCCCTGCTTCCAATAAAAGTATTTTCCAGTGAGGTATTTCTGATAACCGGTTGGCAACAGTACATCCTCCAGGTCCTGCTCCTACAATGATGAAGTCATACTCTAGGAGTAAATCCTGATCTTTGTTAGATGACTTGTACTCTAGTTGTTCGAATATGCCATCCTCGATGTAAGATTTGACAGCGTAATCGAATTCATTTACATTTATAGAAAGACTTGTGCTAGATAGATATGACACAAGTGTGAATATTGTGTACAACATACTCATCTGAAACAAAACAAGAAAACAAATTTCGAGATGAATACATACTCGTGGGCATGTAAGTACGAACTAGTGTAAATATAGAGGCGGATTTACATATATTATTCATGGCCCAAAGCTTAGAGACCTTTGAAAATGGGTAGGAGTGATCGATGCTACCAGCCAGTCAAGATGTTCTGGACGCCTATGATGGCTCAGACGGTATTCTCAAGTAAATCCCAGTTGTCATATTGAATATTTATGATAGAGGGGTCACAGTCACAGGGGTGTTTGGTGATAATGGGACGTGACTTCAAGTTGTGATTTATTAATTTAAGCATTAGGGGAGAGAGGGAACACACTATTGGGGATGTGACTTCTCCAAGTTATGATTTATTTAGGGGAAACATTATTAGTTCAGTGAACTGCAGAAAAAAAAGGACTCAAAGGAGCACTATGCGAGTAAAAAGTAAAACTTTGAAATACCGCGGGATTTTGAAATTTTGAATTTGAAAAAATGAAACATGAAACGTCCGAAAATCGACTCCGACTGGACGTCTGGTCGGTCTCGTCTGGCCGGTCTGGCTTCTTTTATTTCTTCAAAGGTCCAAGTTCAATTCAAAGTTTGGTATGTACCTTTTACCTTTATTTATTACATTGATATAACTACCTACAGTCCTAAACACAAACCTGTGAAAGAAAATGAGAAGAATAGATTAAAAGAAATAACTTATACTCTTCACTGGGTAAGTTATTTCTCTTACATCTATTGTTATGGCACTTCACAAAGTTACTGAGTCTTCCATCATGATAAGTGTAACAATACCTACCATGGGTAGTGGTTACCCAAAATCTCATGGTTATCCTGGTTTCAAAACCTAAAATGTCAAGCTAAGTAATGTACATGCCTTTATAAGCCTTGTCAGTTTTTGACTTGCCATTTCAGATGGTCCATGGATTGACAAAACATTGCCAAAAATCTCTGAGAACCAACAGTATATTGGGTAAGTAAGTGCTTACTTAAAAATAGACATTGATGATCATGAAGGCATACTGTGGAGGAAATTAAGCTTACTATGGGCTGTAGCACAAGCCTTTATTAGGCTTTTGTGGGTGTTGGTGCTAATGTTCATGTTGTAACTGCTTAGCTGTAGCTGATAGTGTGATGGTTTCCAGTTTAGCTGGCCCATCCTGGATTACTTTAAAAGATGTGCAGTAAACCCTTGTTAGGACTTGGGCAAAGCTCAAATAGCCCAATGTGCTTGATCCCTTAAAGTCATATAAAATTATAAACCCAAAACATTTTCAACTGCCACCTAGCTAGGTTGGTTAGGGATTTACTTACTGCTCCCTGTTTTTGGTCTCCCAACTAAATTTTGGTCTACATTTTGGTCATAGTGTTATTGTGGTCATGGTGGCTGGGGGACGTTTTTGTGTCACTTTTAAACTCCTACTTATGCCATTGTTCTTATCAACAGGGGGTTTACCTACCATTTACTGACAAACCATTTAGTTTCTCACACTGATCTCACCCAGCCTGAGTGGGGTTAGGAATAGCTAGCAGCATGTGGTCTGTGCCCACATGGTTACCTCATCCAGATACCAACCACATGTATTGTCTAAGGCCAGCCATTCACTATCTGGTACACCTGATCAGGTCTGTTTGTCAGGTCTACTTGATACCTGATGATGAGTACACACACTATCAGGTAGACCTGACAGAAGGACCTGATCAGGTGTAGTACCTGTCAGGTTGACCTGATAGTGAGTGGATGGTCTAACATAGTAATATCAGTGATCCATTGGAAACTGGTGTATTCCTTTTTTCCAGGACTGATGAGTGGCAGTGTTTGTATGCAGTAAACATGAAGTACCTAGGCTCTTGGATAAAAAAAGGAAAACCTTACTTAGATGCATTTATACTAATGTAGAGAGGGCCCCACCCCTCAATCTGGACTGCCTGAAGATCATTAGGTATGTAATTCTCAAGTACATATTGTAATTCTTACAGGTAGGTATTTATGTACACATACAGTACATATTGTACCTACATGTTTTACCACTAGACAGAGTGTATGGTTGTGCTGTAGGTACTTGTTACTTGAAAAATCATATACCTACTACCCACCTACATAGGTAAAGTTGTCCTCTCTGTAATTCTCTTTCTCTCCCTCTTTTTCTTTCCTTCTCCTCTTCTTCTTTCTCTCTCCCTCCTATTTTTTTATTCTCTCTCCCTCTCCCTTTCCCTTCCTGATCTTCTCCCTCCTCCCCCTTTTCTCTCTTCTCCATCTTCCTCTCTTTGTCTCCCTCCTTTCTCCCCTCTCTCTTTTCTCTCTATTCTGTCCTTTCTCTCTTCCCTCCTCTCTTTTCTCTCTCCCCCCTCTCCCCTTTAAAAATGTAAATGTAAATGCAGTTTCTTTGTGTTATTATGTCACAACTGTGGTACTCACTGCAGCATTGTAGGATTTTCCCAATATCTCAATAATCCTAAAATCCAATGTTTACCTACCATGCTGATTGCTATGCGCATTTATATGTCATAGCTACTCATTTTCCTCACGAGGCTGAGTGGGCCCCGCAACAGCCAGTCACGGAATCGATCCTTTGCAGATACAAATTTCTTGACCCCGCCGGGAATCGAACCCGGGTCTCCCGCGTGCAAGGCGAGTGCAGTGACCACTACGCCAAATACAAATTTCTTGACCCCGCCGGGAATCGAACCCGGGTCTCCCGCGTGCAAGGCGAGCGCAGTGACCACTACGCCATAGGAGCTTTAACTCCCTCCTCTCCCTCGCGTTTTTCAAAAATCTCCCATTACTTTTCTCATTTTCCAGTGAAAATTTGAAAGAGAACCTTAGGAACTGAAGAGAAAAGCACTTTTACGTCGTAATGAGACAATAGGAAATACGCAGGTAAAGGTTAGGGTAGTACTCAAAGGAACAAGAAAGCAAGGGTAGGAGAGCTAGCTATTGCTCTGAATATCAAATTCGAAACTCAAAGGGGCTTCGTGCACACTTTCGAAAATTGTAAAAGTCATTTTAATGCTAGAATCTCTCCTATCTTTAATCGATCTCCTATTTCTAATTACCCATTTGAATTCGGAAAATTAGGAGACATTTTCGTATACTCTTCGAAACGGACGTGAATTTTAGGTAGGTATTAGAAAAATTAAATAAATCAAAACAACATTTGAGTCAGTAAGATATACAAGTACTCCTCATATCTCCTTCTTTAGGTAGGTAAGTAAACGTTTTGTATTGCGTACTGTACACAACGACGTACTTGTTAGCATTAGGTTGTACCACCTTTCGGTTCTCCATGTGGATGAGTCCATATTTTCTATTTCAAAGGAGAAAAGAAGTACAAAAAGAAAGCAAAGGAAAACCTATACGAGAGAAAAGGTAAAACAATTTTCCACCAACAGGTGAACGCGCAGGCGCAAAGGAAAACTTTACGACGCAGTATTTTGCTTCTCCATTTTTCCTTTGATTTCCCTTCAGTACTCTTTTCAAACTCGAACGAATTTCGAAACATTTCCCTCCCGGTCAAAGTCATGGTTACGTAAATTAATTTTTGTTCTGACTGAAATGATAGGAGAAAATTCTATTGAACCAAGTCATGGTAAGTCCAAAGACCCATAAAAAAATAGTCCTCTATTTTTTTGAGAATAATTAAAATATAATTCGTCCATTTTGGGTGTATTATCCGATTGTTTCGATTTTAAAACAAGTGTCCTTGTTCCTTCTAGAAAGCATGATTTTCAAAATGTAAACATAAACAGAGGAAGGGAGGAGATAGGTGATACAGATATCTAGTTCACACTGACAGCAAACACACAGACGGTACAGTTCATTATTTCTGTGTACCTACTTCATACCCAACAACAAAATAAACAAAATGAACTTTCCCTAATTAATTAGGTTGAAATAAAATCGTTACTGTTTCAAGACTGTCAAGTATTGCTTTCATTTTTCTGCCTATAGGTACTCGAAAACTTTTTTCCACGAAGTTGGCAAGCTTTGATGGACATTTGGGCTCTTGGAATTGCATCAAAATGAATAGGACTAAGTACGTTGCCCTAAAAAGTTCGTGAGCTGAAAACACCACCATAGTACTACAATCAACTTTTTTTACAGTTGAAAAAAAATTGACCCGATTACATTACTTTCCTTCCTATAGGATAAGGAAATTATATGCATTGTACACATATTATGTACTTGTATGTTGTATTGTTATGCATTGTACATATATTATGTACTTGATGTATGTTGTATTGTTGTCAATGAACAATTTACCTTGAAAATAAGGATAGGTAGTATCATTTATCATTTATCATGTGAGTTATCATCAAATTATGTTGTAGCTATCTACTACTGTTATTATCTCTTAACATAAGATCTCTTATTAGAACGAAACAAGCACATAAAACAACACAACACTATCGATTTCTAGAATTGCCCATTTCATTATTTCTTCCTGGGCAAAGGAAATGTCGTTCGTTTGAGAAATCTCCTAATAAAACCCACTATTGAACTTTTAAGTGACCATGTTAAACTTTCCGGGACTGAGTAAAAACACATAAAGAGTAGATAAAATGATAAATTATTATATCTAGTTGTATTGGCACATAAAAAAGTCAACATACATGGCTGAATTATTGATAACCACCTTGCCCAATACCTAATACCCACATCACATGCATTTCGTATCACTTTATCATTTAGATAGTTTTTTTTTTAGTAAAGCACGCAAAGTTCAACGAAAGCCTGGTCGATTGTAATGACTATTTCTACAATAGAATAGGTATGAAATGAATTAAAGTTCATTCAATCGTACTTCAATTGAAATCAGATCTCTATTGGTTTCTTTAGTTTTGTACAAAATATAAGACCTTATTCCATAATGTTTAAAATCTTGGGCCATGGCTTCAACTTTTACTGATTGGGTAACCACGTTTTCTTGATCATGTCTGATGCTTTTTCCGCTATCATGTAGACAACTGCCACAGTATGTCCGCCAGGAATAACTGGAATAATAGAAGCATCGACGACCCGTAAATTATCGACCCCATAGACTTTGAGTTGTGGATCCACCACAGCGCTAGAATCCCACCGAGGTCCCATCTTACAAGTACCACATTGATGGTGAAGTTGAGTAGTAATGTGTCGGACACTGCAACCCCAGTAGGCATCACTACCGAAGGTATATTGAGAACATCCGGGAATAGGAGCTTTGTGTAGTGTTGAGCCGATGGACTGGAAAGCCTTTGTCTTGCTAAGTTCAATAGCCATCTTAATACCCTCCACAATAACATCTAAATCCCTGGTATCGTTGAAAAAATTCGCGTGAATTAGAGGTGGGGTCAGTGGATGTGAGTCTTTGAGAAGTACCTTTCCTCTACTGCGAGGATATAGGATCATAGGCCAAATACTCCATGAATCCTTACGATCCACTGAGGAGTAAACACTGTTGTAAAGATGATCAGTGATGCCCATTTCTTGTCTGAGAGACACCCCACCATCAGATGCTAGGGACACGGCTGTGAATATGAATTCAATATCCGGCAAATCATCAGGGAATACATTGTACTTGGTATTCACATATGCCAAACCTTCACAACCTAACATTGTTAGTTTACCTTTGCCTTCAAAGTACCATT
>NW_007378091.1:19908-39024 GCF_000475195.1 Diaphorina citri | reverse complement strand
TCATATTTACCTCTAGGTCTTCTTATAGGCTATGTACAACAGTCCTTTTTGTTTAAATGAAGAACTGTTAAGAATCTTAAATTGAGAAACCCCTATTTGTGATACCATCATATCCAAAAGTATCCCTTGAAAGAACGTAGTGACTTTGGTACAATGTTTCGAACTCGCATCCGAAATCAGGGCCGGAGTGTTACTGCCTATTAAACAGAATTTCACGTTCGCGCCATGTGTCGTCCCTCCCACGCCAATAGGGAAAGCACCAAAAATGGAAGTATCTATACTTCGATTTGGTATTTGGTTCTTTCAAATAGGTCGCACTGACAATGGTGCACATTAAAATTCGAGACCATAATAATGAAATTGACTTCCGTTCCCTGATTGCCTCCGAGGTGAAAAGGCATCGTTCAATTTCATTTCGGGACTGGAATCTTCAATGGGGTGAATCACATTAGTGGGACCTATTCGAAGCACAAATCACCAATCGAAATGAAGTTTCCCATTTTTGGTGCTTCCCCTCCTTGGCGGTGAGAACATGGAAAAAATGAAAATCTTTAAAAGGGCATATCTCCCGGCCCTTTTTTGGTCGGATGAGTTCATAACTTTGTTACCAATTACTACGTTCTTTAATACCTTTTGATATGATGTATCACAAATAGGGGGTTCTCATTTAAGATTTTTAAAGTTGCAACCCCCCCTTGGTCCGACCCTGAAAAAGTCCCCTGGATTTTTTACATAGCCTATAACATTGGTTTCCCAACCTGGGGTATTTACCCCCCGAGGGGTAAAATACACTTTTTCGAGGGGTAAAAAACTAAGTGCTAAGTAAGAAATAAAAAAAAAAGATATAGAAAAAATATGTACTTGTTCTTTCCCTAATCTATAGCTATATTCTATGCTTTTTACTTTTAGGGGGGGGGGGGGGGGGGTAATGGCTAAATTTGATGCTTAAAAAGGGGTATCTTGTCTAAAAAAGGTTGGGAACCACACTGGCCTATAGAAACTATAGGTAAATTATGGGCTTGTATGCAAAATTTTCAGGTTTCTAAATTCATCGGTTCAAAAATTAAGGTTGGGGGGGGGTACTTTATGAATGCAGTGTATTTGCATCAAAATTTCTTTCAAAGCTAAGCAATCTAAGATCTAAGCACTGACAGCCTGACAGCTTTTGAGGAATTCTTATGAATGCCTGAAAATGTGTAGGTATGCATTGTGCAACACATTATACACCTCTACGTTTTACCAACATCAAACAACAATAACAACACCAGAACCAGCACAAACACCACACTACTAGGACTACAACAACAATATCAGTTAAGGTTGAAAAATATGGCGTGGATTTCAAAACAATTTGAAATGTCTGATGCAATTTATAATACCTACTCCATTGTTTATTGTCAATACTATCCGGACCTGAAATATTCAAATTCACTTTCTATAAAATTGTGATTGTTATTGTATGGGTATTACCATTACCCACGTATGAGGAGATTGAGGAGCTGTAATATATGTATGACGAAAGACTTTCATTTGTAATACACATTGAAAAAATCAAACACCACTTAAACAAGCGTGTGATTTACCTAGGTCAACTTTGCAAATGCTTTTACACTCTTCCTTAAGGCCCGCTCCCACCTATCGTTCGGAAAAAAATCGTGTCATGGGAGTAGGATTCTGTAGGAACACTAATTTAAATTACGTTACCTACAGGACAATTAGAAAAAATGGGATGAAACTCACGGCAAGTGGGAACGGGCCTATAACTGCATGCTGCATGATCAAGCGATGTCGATCACCGCCTGACTATGGTGTGAACGGTACTTTAGATTCAAATAGATCGGAACTATGTAGTTGTTTTACAGAGCTTTCTATTAAATTTTTGCTTAAAAAGAAAAAAAAAAATAATTCAAAAGTAGATAAGAATTAAGAACCTACGATAGGGTGTCCAATTTTGATTTGCCTTGTGTAATGAAAGGTTTAATGGGCGTTCTAGAACACAGCTCTAATATCTCTCCATATTAAACTTTGTGTCGCGTAAATGTTTGGAGCTTACAGCTTGCAATGATCTAAATTCTTCAGGCCTCTAACTTAATGATTTTGCGAGATTGCAACACAATAGGTGTTTTTTTTGCGTTTTAAATACGCGACTCAATGAGACTTGGGTCTACCTACTCAGGTGTTCCTGGACTGTCTGGAATGGAATGTCCAATGAGTCTACATATCTAAATAGTCGCCATTAGCACTTACGGGTTTGGAGTTCGGAACACTACAGTCTGCTCCATCACCCCTAGATTAGGTAGAATACAATAGGTCAACCCCGGGTTATACTGTCAGAAAAAGATTGAAAGTTCATCAATTTGGGTCAGATTAATTTTATAAATTCCAGGTTAAATATAAAGGTAGAAGAAATATTAACAATAGTAAAGGTGGAGTTTTGCGTTTTAAATACGCGACTCAATGAGACATGGGTCTACCTATTCAGGTGTTCCTGGACTGTCTGGAATAGAATGTCCAATGAGTCTACATATCTAATTAGTCGCCATTAGCACTTACGGGTTTGGAGTTCGGAACACTACAGTCTGCTCCATCACCCCTAGATTAGGTAGAATACAATAGGTCAACCCCAGGTTATACTGTCAGAAAAAGATTGAAAAGTTCATCAATTTGGGTCAGATTAATTTTATAAATTCCAGGTTAAATATAAAGGTAGAAGAAATATTAACAATAGTAAAGGTGGAGTTTAGTTAAGTAAGAATGGAGTATTTGTATTTATTTATTTATTTCTAAATTTAGACAATCAAAGAAAAGCAAAATAAATATGTGTAGATAAGGTACTTTGTTACATAAGGAGGTAATGAACATTCAAGTGTGGCTGTTTCGAATGTAAAATTCGATCAAAGAAATTTTTATATGCATTCAAATTCAGAGTTCTACCGAAAATAACTTTTATAAAACTCCCTAGTGGAAGTGACAGAAGTAATTTCTATAAATAGATTCGTCACAAATGAATTTCTGGTGTTTTCTGCACCTACAGAAAACACCAGACTTTTAGGAAACCTCAAATATTTCATCAAAATATTAATAGCCTTTGATTTCCGTAAACTAGTCTCCTAATAATATAACCACAGAAAGCAATCTCGCCAGAGAAAGCCACACTGTCGCAGTGGGGTGGCCTTTTAAAAATAATGAAATCCAAAGCTGATGTTTTTTGATGCCGTCACACATCCACTGATTTTACACGGACATTAGGTGAGAGAAAGAGAGTTTCACATTGGAAATACAGTAGAACCTCGATTATTTCAACTTCCATTATTTCAACTCCAAAATACAGTGTTTTTTTTCTATCTTCCAAAGGATATCCCATCTTATCAGACGAAAAGATCATAGAAAGTGATCATTTCAAATACCCCCGGTCCCAATTAGTTGAAATAATCGAGGTCCTACTGTATTTAACTATATGTAACATGTCTTGTGCTCTACAAACCTATATTAACCAACTCATCTACCCACACCTAGGTCACCCACCCTCCTAACCCTGAGGTCTGAGGTTTGAAACCCGCGAGTCACAATTTTTTATGTTCTCGACTATCAAGGTTGTTGTTGTTGATTTTTTCGAGCCAGGGTCGTGTAATGAGTGTCACACCTAACCCCAAAACGGCACAATAGGAAAGAAACAACTTGAGCGCTGGTCCAGGGCCGGATTTAGAGTTATTAGGAATTTTTAATTGTGTTAAGCATGCTTAAATGCTTGTCACAAATATCGTTCCCCAATTGTTCCACTTAGATAAATTATGACTTGACTTGAACTCGAACCACCAACCTCCAGATCCAAAGTCCAACGCGTTAACCACTGCACCACTGAGGTTGGTATTTAGCGGTATTGGGCCGACTTGAGAAAGCTTGGCTGAGCGTAAGGGCCTGTGTTCGAATACCAACGGTGACATAGAATTTTATCCTTATTTGAGATTATTGGTTACCTCTTGTTCTCTATTTCTCCCTCCCTCTCTCTGTCTAATGTTTACATATCTCCCTCTTACTTCCTCCTCCTATGTCTGTCTCCATCTTCTTTCCCCCCGTATGTCTTCCAGTATTTGTCACCTGAATATTTAACAGGTAGAAGTTCTCTATATCTATGTACTTCTTTGTTCCTCGTGTGTTCTTCCATCTAAAATTCTAAAGCGTCAGTTTTACAGGTGTGTCAATTCTTAATCCGAACCTGTACTTCCTATGGATTATAGTCTGATTGTTATGCACCGAAAGTGTAAAACAACTGAATATGTAGCATTGTAGCTCCACCATTGTGAGCTGAACTTTCAACATGACAATGAGCTATTATTTATCCAGTCAGATTTGGTGTAAGCTCATTGGTGTGATCACATGAGAGACATTATGGTTGATTCATTTTATGTACCAAAAGTTTTCTTCTCTCGGTCTTTTCAAGCCAAGGTACAGACTAAATGGCCAGTTAACTGTTTCCATAACGTTCCTACTTCGATAATAACGCGTCTGACTATGACCCTAAAGTAACCAGTCCAAGAGCCAAGTTACCTACATGTACTTGAAGATACAAGGTAGATAAGTATCTAATCGTTTTCAGAGTCAATCAAATTTGAACTGCTCGTGATTTGCCCGTGATTTATTCAGGCAAAACTAATAAATTAATCGATAATATGAATAACATACGAGGTATTTATTTCATTAATAGCCAAGCTACCTATTAATTTTAATCGCAACCCCATTGCCACATGGTTCAGATTGACAATAAATTTACTATAGGACATAAAATGTCGTGTTAATCAAGATATGGTCTCGATATTGTTCGCATGTAAAGATCTCCGCAAAAAGATTTAACATGCGCTCAATTCCGAGCCAAGTTTAGGATGACGAAAATGGAGCAGATTAATAATGAGCTGCTAGACAAGACTCATGAACTTGCACAACCCTCATAGCCGCGTGTTAGCATTTAGCAATGTTAACTATTTGTTTTTATGTGATCAGATCACCGGTCGCTAGATATATGTACATGGGAGCAGGATCTTATCACTTCTCTCGGGTGGATGGATATATTTGGCTGCAGGTCCCCCAGGCGTTGTGGCTAACCAGACTTACCACATGGGTGATTTGTGATTGAAGTTCAGTGACGTATCCATGATGGTACTCACCAGTAGGATCTTATCACTTCTATCGGGTGGATGGATATATTTGGCTTCAGGTCCCCCAGGCGTTGTGGCTAACCAGACTTACCACATGGGTGATTTGTGATTGAAGTTCAGTGACGTATCCATGATGGTACTCACTACTCACTCGGGACTTTGCACTTTGAGATTCTTTCAATGTTTATACTAAAAGCTCGGAGGACCCTCAATACTATCATTTTAGGAGGGCCCTTAATACTATCATTCTAGGAGGGCCCTCAATACTGTGCTCCTTTCTAGAAAGACTCACTTTCCCTGGGAGCTTTTAGGACTTTGCACTTTGAGATTCTTTCAATGTTTATACTAAAAGCTCGGAGGACCCTCAATACTATCACTTTAGGAGGGCCCTTAATACTATCATTCTAGGAGGGCCCTCAATACTGTGCTCCTTTCTAGAAAGACTCACTTTCCCTGGGAGCTTTTTCCCTCCATATTCTGGAATGTAGAAAATGTTGAACATTTCTGTTATTCCGTATAATATTTGTATGATAATATGAGATGGCGGAGAAGGATGTCCAATTTGTAAGCATGACATGCATGAATGAATCTCAAGTGATGTACTTCAAAATGGGGGTTATTTATTGCATTTCCACGTTTTCCAACCTTCTTCCTCCGCATACTTTCTACCCTTACGGCTCTTGTGTTTAATGGTGTACGTAGAGAATTTGATATGTCAATTGTCATTATTTTCCCCCTTTTGTTCCTTAGCTAGGTCGGTGTAGGAGAGGGGAGAGGGTCAAGTAGTACACGAGGAAAATATTGACATAAAAGGCGCATTTACACGGCGATGCGATGGTGAAGTTAGAAAGTAATATGTACATACACATGCACGAGTATGTGTCCAATTATCAAGATACACATGACAGTATGTAGGACTATTGCACCCCTGTCGATCTCTTACTCTCTTCGATTTCGGAATAATAAGACCTTTGTTGCGTTGTTACAATTTCCTTTAACAAACCTTTGAAAAAAAACTATTGATGGTTAATCCTCCACTACAGCGTTCAATGCAAGTTGATTGGCAAAGACCTCATCGACTAATTCAGAGCAGTTTCGATTTAATCAAAGCCAGGCGCATTTACACTGCGATGGTGAAGTTAGAAATATGTACATACATATGCACAAGTATGTGTCCAATTATCAAGATACACATGACAGTATGTAGGACTATTGCACCCCTGTCGATCTCTCTCTTCGATTTCGGAATGATAAGACCTTCGTTGCGTTGTTACAATTTCCTTTAACAAACCTTTGAAAAAAAAAAAAACTATTGATAGTTAATCCTCCACTACAGCGTTCAATGCAAGTTGATTGGCAAAGACCTCATCGACTAATTCAGAGCAGTTTCGATTTAATCAAAGCCAAAGAACCTGTTTACGATAGACCTCAGGATCAGCCTCCGAATGTGCAAACATTCAAATTTAAATAATTGCTTTCGTATTAGTAGCGGACATTCATTTGATTCGCTTCGGACATCAATTTAAATTTCACGAACGCTGTTGTTGATGCGGTTTTCAATAATCTCCATCTCGTTTGCATCATGATCGCCATCGCTTAGTAGACTCTTCAGATCCACAGAGCGGCTCTTGGCTTCGGTTAGCGTCTCTTCTTAGCTTCGCTTAGCTTTTCCATGCTTTCTGTTTTATTACCACGATTTTTGAAAGCTGCAATTTGTGGTGCGCATTCTTTGCACACTTGATCACCATAATACCTTTGAAAGTCCCGTCCTTCATTTTAATGACTTGAGTCATGTTGTGCATTATCCATTTGTATGTATATGTACTTGCACCTCCAATTAAAAATACAAAAGACCAGTTGTGTTGAAATTTTGTAGTCTAGGGTTGGTGCGTTTTTAAACCACCTTATCTTGACCGGATCCTTTTCAATCGCTAATAGTGTGATGCTAAGCTCCAAACATTTACGCGACACAAAGTTTAATATGGAGAGATATTAGAGCTGTGTTCTAGAACGCCCATTAAACCTTTCATTACACAAGGCAAATCAAAATTGGACACCCTATCGTAGGTTCTTAATTCTTATCTACTTTTGAATTATTTTTTTTTTTCTTTTTAAGCAAAAATTTAATAGAAAGCTCTGTAAAACAACTACATAGTTCCGATCTATTTGAATCTAAAGTACCGTTCACACCATAGTCAGGCGGTGATCGACATCGCTTGATCATGCAGCATGCAGTTATAGGCCCGTTCCCACTTGCCGTGAGTTTCATCCGATTTTTTCTAAATGTCCTGTAGGTAACATAATTTAAATTAGTGTTCCTACAGAATCCTACTCCCATGACACGATTTTTTTCCGAACGATAGGTGGGAGCGGGCCTTAAGGAAGAGTCTATGAGGGTTGTGCAAGTTCATGAGTCTTGTCTAGCAGCTCATTATTAATCTGCTCCATTTTCGTCATCCTAAACTTGGCTCGGAATTGAGCGCATGTTAAATCTTTTTGCGGAGATCTTTACATGCGAACAATATCGAGACCATATCTTGATTAACACGACATTTTATGTCCTATAGTAAATTTATTGTCAATCTGAACCATGTGGCAATGGGGTTGCGATTAAAATTAATAGGTAGCTTGGCTATTAATGAAATAAATACCTCGTATGTTATTCATATTATCGATTAATTTATTAGTTTTGCCTGAATAAATCACGGGCAAATCACGAGCAGTTCAAATTTGATTGACTCTGAAAACGATTAGATACTTATCTACCTTGTATCTTCAAGTACATGTAGGTAACTTGGAGCAGTTCAAATTTGATTGACTCTGAAAACGATTAGATACTTATCTACCTTGTATCTTCAAGTACATGTAGGTAACTTGGCTCTTGGACTGGTTACTTTAGGGTCATAGTCAGACGCGTTATTATCGAAGTAGGAACGTTATGGAAACAGTTAACTCGCCATTTAGTCTGTACCTTGGCTTGAAAAGACCAAGAGAAGAAAACTTTTGGTACATAAAATGAATCAACCACAATGTCTTTCATGTGATCACACCAATGAGCTTACACCAAATCTGACTGGATAAATAATGGCTAATTGTCATGTTGAAAGTTCAGCTCACAATGGTGGAGCTACATATTCAGTTGTTTTACACTTTCGGTGCATAACAATCAGACTATAATCCATAGGAAGTACAGGTTCGGATTAAGAATTGACACACCTGTAGAACTGACGCTTTAGATGGAAGAATCTAACACACGAGGAACAAAGAAGTACATAGATATAGAGAACTTCTACCTGTTAAATATTCAGGTGACAAATACTGGAAAGAAAAGAGAAAGAAAGAAAGACAGACATACGGGGGGAAAGAAGATGGAGACAGACATAGGAGGAGGAAGTAAGAGGGAGATATGTAAACATTAGACAGAGAGAGGGAGGGAGAAATAGAGAACAAGAGGTAACCAATAATCTCAAATAAGGATAAAATTCTATGTCACCGTTGGTATTCGAACACAGGCCCTTACGCTCAGCCAAGCTTTCTCAAGTCGGCCCAATACCGCTAAATACCAACCTCAGTGGTGCAGTGGTTAACGCGTTGGACTTTGGATCTGGAGGTTGATGGTTCGAGTCCAAGTCAAGTCATAATTTATCTAAGTGGAACAATTGGGGAACGATATTTGTGACAAGCATTTAAGCATGCTTAACACAATTAAAAATTCCTAATAACTCTAAATCCGGCCCTGGACCAGCGCTCAAGTTGTTTCTTTCATATTGTGCCGTTTTGGGGTTAGGTGTGACACTCATTACACGACCCTGGCTCGAAAAAAATCAACAACAACAACCTTGATAGTCGAGAACATAAAAAATTGTGTCTCGCGGGTTTCAAACCTCAGACCTCAGGGTTAGGAGGGTGGGTGACCTAGGTGTGGGTAGATGAGTTGGTTAATATAGGTTTGTAGAGCACAAGACATGTTACATATAGGTAAATACAGTAGGACCACGATTATTACAACTAATTGGGACCGGGGGTAGTTGAAATGATCACTTTCTATGATCTTTTCGTCTGATAAGATGGGATATCCTTTGGAAGATAGAAAAAAAACAATGTAGTTTGGAGTTGAAATAATAGAGAGTTAAAATAATGGAAGTTGAAATAATCGAGGTTCTACTGTATTTCCAATGTGAAACTCTCTTTCCCTCACCTAATGTCCGTGTAAAATCAGTGGATGTGTAATTTGCACTGGCAGTCCATTGTCTACATTAAATCTTTTTTTTTTTTTTTTTTGAAGTCAAGAGCACCGTTCACACCATAGTCAGGCGGTGATCGACATCGCTTGATCATGCAGCATGCAGTTATAGGCCCGTTCCCACTTGCCGTGAGTTTCATCCCATTTTTTCTAATTGTCCTGTAGGTAACGTAATTTAAATTAGTGTTCCTACAGAATCCTACTCCCATGACACGATTTTTTTCCGAACGATAGGTGGGAGCGGGCCTTAAGGAAGAGTGTAAAAGCATTTGCAAAGTTGACCTAGGTAAATCACACGCTTGTTTACGTGGTGTTTGATTTTTTCAATGTGTATTACAAATGAAAGTCTTTCGTCATACATATATTACAGCTCCTCAATCTCCTCATACGTGGGTAATGGTAATACCCATACAATAACAATCACAATTTTATAGAAAGTGAATTTGAATATTTCAGGTCCGGATAGTATTGACAATAAACAATGGAGTATTATGAATTGCATCAGACATTTCAAATCGTTTTGAAATCCACGCCATATTTTTCAACCTTAACTGATATTGTTGTTGTAGTCCTAGTAGTGTGGTGTTTGTGCTGGTTCTGGTGTTGTTATTGTTGTTTGATGTTGGTAAAACGTAGAGGTGTATAATGTGTTGCACAATGCATACCGGTATTATAAATTGCATCAGACATTTCAAATTGTTTTGAAATCCACGCCATATTTTTCAACCTTAACTGATATTGTTGTTGTTGTTGTTGTTGTTGTTGTTGTTGTTGTTGTTGTTGTTGTAGTCCTAGTAATGTGGTGTTTGTGCTGGTTCTGGTGTTGTTATTGTTGTTTGATGTTGGTAAAACGTAGAGGTGTATAATGTGTTGCACAATGCATACCTACACATTTTCAGGCATTCATAAGAATTCCTCAAAAGCTGTCAGGCTGTCAGTGCTTAGCTTTGAAAGAAATTTTTTTTTTAATTTTATTTCAATTCACGGGGGCTACCCATTATTACAGCAAGTCCCTAACTTAAAACTAGGGTAAATTAAACAAATAAGGCCATTTAGTCTGTACCTTGGCTTGAAAAGACCGAGAGAAGAAAACTTTTGGTACATAAAATGAATCAACCATAATGTCTCTCATGTGATCACACCAATGAGCTTACACCAAATCTGACTGGATAAATAATAGCTCATTGTCATGTTGAAAGTTCAGCTCACAATGGTGGAGCTACAATGCTACATATTCAGTTGTTTTACACTTTCGGTGCATAACAATCAGACTATAATCCATAGGAAGTACAGGTTCGGATTAAGAATTGACACACCTGTAAAACTGACGCTTTAGAATTTTAGATGGAAGAACACACGAGGAACAAAGAAGTACATAGATATAGAGAACTTCTACCTGTTAAATATTCAGGTGACAAATACTGGAAAGATAAGAGAACGAAAGAAAGACATACGGGGGGAAAGAAGATGGAGACACATAGGAGGAGGAAGTAAGAAGGAGCTATGTAAACATTAGACAGAGAGAGGGAGGGAGAAATAGAGAACAAGAGGTAACCAATAATCTCAAATAAGGATAAAATTCTGTCACCGATGGTATTCGAACACAGGCCCTCACGCTCAGCCAAGCTTTCTCAAGTCGGCTCAATACCGCTAAATACCAACCTCAGTGGTGCAGTGTTTAACGCGTTGGACTTTGGATCTGGAGGTTGGTGGTTCGAGTTCAAGTCAAGTCATAATTTATCTAAGTGGAACAATTGGGGAACGATATTTGTGACAAGCATTTAAGCATGCTTAACACAATTAAAAATTCTTACTTAGCACTTAGTTTTTTACCCCTCGAAAAAGTGTATTTTACCCCTCGGGGGGTAAATACCCCCAGGTTGGGAACCAATGTTATAGGCTATGTAAAAATTCAGGGACTTTTTCAGGGTCGGCCCCAAGGGGGGCAACTTTAAAATCTTAAATGAGAACCCCCTATTTGTGATACATCATATCAAAGGTATTAAAGAACGTAGTACATTGGTACAAGTTTGAACTCGATCCGACAAAAAAGGGCCGGAGATATGGCCTTTTAAAATTTTCATTTTTCCATGTTCTCCCGCCAATAGGGGAAGCACCAAAAATGGGAACTTCATTTCGATTGGTGATTTGTGCTTCGAATAGGTCCCACTAATGATTCACATTGAAATTCAGTCCCGAAAATGAATTTTCGAAACGTCCTTTTTCACCCTCGGAGGCCATCAGGGCCGGAAGTCTAAATTTCATTTTTGGGTCTGAATTTCAATGTGAACCATTAGTGGGACCTATTTGAAGTACAAATCACCAATCGATATGAATTTCCCATTTTTGGTGCTTTCCCTATTGGCGGGAGAACATGGAAAAATGAAATTTTTAATAGGCCATAACTCCGGCCCTGGTTGTCGGATCGAGTTCAAACTTGTACCAAAGTACTACGTTCTTTAATACCTTTGATATGATGTATCACAAATAGGGGGTTCTCATTTAAGATTTTAAAGTTCTCATTTAAGACTGTTTACATAGCCTATAAGAAACTAGAGGTAAATATAGGCTTGTATACAAAATTTCAGGTTCAAAAATTAAGGTGGGGTGGGGGACTTTATGAATGCACAGTATGTAATCAACCTATTTCTAGATGCCTAGCCTCGAAAGCATTTTTCGTGCAATGTAGAGTAAATACCTAGATTCGTAGAAGCTTAACCCATCCTTTGGGGCTGTCCAGCCCCTACACCTAAGCCTCAGTTTGGGCTTTTTGTGTATGGGATTAAGCAGACCTACTAGTGTGCCTATCATCATAATGCCCCACACGGGAAGTTTGGGAGTCATGCCTACAAGCGAAGACGGTATCGATACAAAAATATTGATACCCAGGTCAAATTTTACAAATACAAATTTTATTTAACAAATTTTTGACACGCTTCTTAGATTTCAAAGCTTAGGTATGTAACGTCAAAGGAAGGAAAGTAGATGAAAGTTGAATTTTTGCATGCTATACCACTACAAGACCATAGGTAAATTGGGAGTTATTTATAAACCAGTACCTAATACCCTGCAGTACGAGTACCTACCACCCTACATAGCAAAATATAGGTACTTATACTTACCTCCTATCACTTTATATAGGTGCATTTGGGTACACAAAAGTTCTTTCCGATATATAGATATCCTACTACAAACTACATATACTTGTACTTCTCTTTGTCCCTTTCCACTCTCTTGGTCCCTTTCTCTGAGTGTAGAGCACTGAACTACCATTTCCATTTTGCTATTCAATGGAAATGTTTTTTTTTTTTTTTTTTAAAATTTTTTTTTAGAATGACATGCACATGTGAATATTATTTGCTAGCGTTCTAGAAAGATGGATATCACTTTAGCACGAAATTTTTCAGGGGGCGAATGTATTCGATGGTTTTCCTCATGAGGTGATACCCAATATTTTGACCATTTTTCGATTTTTCCTATGATGGATCTAAAGTACTCGTAGCTAAATACCTCTAACATTAAGAAAGTATTCTTGAAAGCCAGAAAGAATTTAAATCTTGGAAGTATATTATTCATGTGGTAGATACTTTATTTGCCCTCTAAAAAATAAAATAAAAAACAAAAATTTATATCTCCTCCACTATGTATTTAGCTACTGAACTTGATCTTTTATCAACGTGAAATTTAAGTATCTATCTATCTGTACTTTGCATAATGAGAATTATCTCTAAAGTAGTTACCTATATGATATGAACAATGTTAATTTTATTGTTTACATTAGATGGAATGTAAACAATGCGATTATAATGCAGGTAATAAGTATAGAGTGTCTCACAATTAGGTTTTCATATCCTCTCTCGCCTGTGATATAGCGCTAGGTGTATTTAGAAAGGTATGATTATTGGCAATAGACTTCAGAAGGCAAAAAAAAAAGTATATTTGATATGCCCAAGTTCAGAGGTTGGTTATATTCACGTAGGACTGAGGTGTTCATATTTCATTCTTTAAAGTACTTCTGTACACATATTCATGTAAAAACATGAGAGAGAAGTCATAAAAAATAAACAAGTTTTCTTGAAGTTACCCTGTAATCTGTAGCATAAACAGCATTAAACAGGAATCTTCTGTTCCCTCGACATGGAATCGACTAGTTAAATTAGCAAAGGAAGTGAAAAGTGGTAGGTACCTAATTATACAGGGAAAAAGCTTAAAAGGAACTAACGCTTCTCACGACTTCACCAGCTCAAATTTTGCAGACAGCTTTCATAATTAATTAATGATGATCAAAAGTGCGCGGGCCATAATTATGTACCTAAAAGATGAAGAGGTAGATGTCATATTCTTAAGAACAAAAGAATAGATTACATTTCAAAGGAAAAGGACGATGATCGTTTAATCGAAGACCAAGATACAAAACTGGAAAATCAGGAAGTGCCACTCAGAATAAGTGCTGGCCAAAACCAACCCAAATGTATACTACAGTAGATAACCAAATCTACGAAAGATGAAGAGGTAGGTAGATAAGTAATAAAAGATTACGGGTCGTCGATGCTTCTATTATTCCAGTTATTCCTGGCGGACATACTGTGGCAGTTGTCTACATGATAGCGGAAAAAGCATCAGACATGATCAAGAAAACGTGGTTACCCAATCAGTAAAAGTTGAAGCCATGGCCCAAGATTTTAAACATTATGGAATTTTTCAAGTAAGCATACCCAATATACTGTTGGTTCTCAGAGATTTTTGGCAATGTTTTGTCAATCCATGGACCATCTGAAATGGCAAGTCAAAAACTGACAAGCCATATTATTCATGTGGTAGATACTTTATTTTCCCTCTAAAAAATAAAATAAAAAACAAAAATTTATATCTCCTCCACTATGTATTTAGCTACTGAACTTGATCTTTTATCAACGTGAAATTTAAGTACCTATCTATCTATCTGTACTTTGCATAATGAGAATTATCTCTAAAGTAGTTACCTATATGATATGAACAATGTTAATTTTATTGTTTACAACTTTTTCCTCAATGGTACTTTGAAGGCAAAGGTAAACTAACAATGTTAGGTTGTGAAGGTTTGGCATATGTGAATACCAAGTACAATGTATTCCCTGATGATTTGCCGGATATTGAATTCATATTCACAGCCGTGTCCCTAGCATCTGATGGTGGGGTGTCTCTCAGACAAGAAATGGGCATCACTGATCATCTTTACAACAGTGTTTACTCCTCAGTGGATCGTAAGGATTCATGGAGTATTTGGCCTATGATCTTGTATCCTCGCAGTAGAGGAAAGGTACTTCTCAAAGACTCACATCCACTGACCCCACCTCTAATTACCACCCTACATAGCAAAATATAGGTACTATTTATACTTACCTCCTATCACTTTATATAGGTGCATTTGGGTACACAAAAGTTTTTTTTTTTATATATAGATATCCTACTACAAACTACATATACTTGTACGTCTCTTTATCCCTTTCCACTCTCTTGGTCCCTTTCTCTGAGTGTAGAGCACTGAACTACCATTTCCATTTTGCTATTCAATGGAAATGTTTTTTTTATTAAGCAGACCTACTAGTGTGCCTATCATCATAATGCCCCACACGGGAAGTTTGGGAGTCATGCCTACAAGCGAAGACGGTATCGATACAAAAATATTGATACCCAGGTCAAATTTTACAAATACAAATTTTATTTAACAAATTTTTGGCACGCTTCTTAGATTTCAACGCTTAGGTATGTAACGTCAAAGGAAGGAAAGTAGAAGAAAGTTGAATTTTTGCATGCTATACCACTACAAGACCATAGGTAAATTGGGAGTTATTTATAAACCAGTACCTAATACCCTGCAGTACGAGTACCTACCACCCTACATAGCAAAATATAGGTACTTATACTTACCTCCTATCACTTTATATAGGTGCATTTGGGTACACAAAAGTTCTTTCCGATATATAGATATCCTACTACAAACTACATATACTTGTACTTCTCTTTGTCCCTTTCCACTCTCTTGGTCCCTTTCTCTGAGTGTAGAGCACTGAACTACCATTTCCATTTTGCTATTCAATGGAAATGTTTTTTTTTTTTTTTTTTTTTTTTTTTTTTAGAATGACATGCACATGTGAATATTATTTGCTAGCGTTCTAGAAAGATGGATATCACTTTAGCACGAAAATTTTTCAGGGGCGAATGTATTCGATGGTTTTCCTCATGAGGTGATACCCAATATTTTGACCATTTTTCGATTTTTCCTATGATGGATCTTAAGTACTCGTAGCTAAATACCTAACATTAAGAAAGTATTCTTGGAAGCCAGAAAGAATTTAAATCTTGGAACCCATATTATTCATGTGGTAGATACTTTATTTTCCCTCTAAAAAATAAAATGAAAAACATAAATTTATATCTCCTCCACTATGTATTTAGCTACTGAACTTGATCTTTTATCAACGTGAAATTTAAGTATCTATCTATCTGTACTTTGCATAATGAGAATTATCTCTAAAGTAGTTACCTATATGATATGAACAATGTTAATTTTATTGTTTACACTACCTATCCTTATTTTCAAGGTAAATTGTTCATTGACAACAATACCACATACAAGTACATAATATATGTACAATGCATAACAATACAACATACAAGTACATAATATATGTACAATGCATATAATTTCCTTATCCTATAGGAAGGAGAGTAATGTAATCGGGTCAAATTTTTTTCAACTGTAAAAAAAGTTGATTGTAGTACTATGATGGTGTTTTCAGCTCACGAACTTTTTAGGGCAACGTACTTAGTCATATTCATTTTGATGCAATTCCAAGAGCCCAAATGCCCATCAAAGCTTGCCAACTTCGTGGAAAAAAGTTTTCGAGTACCCATAGGCAGAAAAATGAAAGCAATACTTGACAGTCTTGACACAATAACGATTTTATTTCAACCTAATTAATTAGGGAAAGTTCATTTTGTTTATTTTGTTGTTGGGTATGAAGTAGGTACACAGAAATAATGAACTGTACCGTCTGTGTGTTTGCTGTTTGCTGTCAGTGTAAACTAGATATCTGTATCACCTATCTCCTACCTTCCTCTGTTTATGTTTACATTTTGAAAATCATGCTTTCTAGAAGGAACAAGGACACTTGTTTTAAAATCGAAACAATCGGATAATACACCCAAAATGGACGAATTATATTTTAATTATTCTCAAAAAAATAGAGGACTATTTTTTTATGGGTCTTTGGACTTACCATGACTTGGTTCAATAGAATTTTCTCCTATCATTTCAGTCAGAACAAAAATTAATTTACGTAACCATGACTTTGACCGGGAGGGAAATGTTTCGAAATTCGTTCGAGTTTGAAAAGAGTACTGAAGGGAAATCAAAGGAAAAATGGAGAAGCAAAATACTGCGTCGTAAAGTTTTCCTTTGCGCCTGCGCGTTCACCTGTTGGTGGAAAATTGTTTTACCTTTTCTCTCGTATAGGTTTTCCTTTGCTTTCTTTTTGTACTTTTTTTTTCCTTTGAAATAGAAAATATGGACTCATCCACATGGGGAACCAAAAGGTGGTACAACCTAATGCTAACAAGTACGTCGTTGTGTACAGTACGCAATACAAAACGTTTACCTACCTTTAAGAAGGAGATATGAGGAGTACTTGTATATCTTACTGACCCAAATGCTGTTTTGATTTATTTCATTTTTTTAATACCTACCTAAAATTCACGTCCGTTTCGAAGAGTATACGGAAATGAAGACCATTCTCCTCTAGAAAATGTCAAAATGTCTCCTACTTTTCCGAATTCACATCGAAATGGGTAGATAATTAGAAATAGGAGATTGATTAAAGATAGAGATTCTAGCATTAAAATGACATGGCTTACCTTATTTTCTATTTGACTAGGGTTCTTGACAACTAAGAACCCTAGTCAAATAGAAAATAAGGTAAGCCATTATCTAATTTGGGTGTCTAATATGAATCTAATTAATAATAATTCCCCTTCGTTCCATTAAAATGACTTTTACAATTTTCGAAAGTGTGCACGAAGCCCCTTTGAGTTTCGAATTTGATATTCAGAGCAATAGCTAGCTCTCCTACCCTTGCTTTCTTGTTCCTTTGAGTACTACCCTAACCTTTACCTGCGTATTTCCTATTGTCTCATTACGACGTAAAAGTGCTTTTCTCTTCAGTTCCTAAGGTTCTCTTTCAAATTTTCACAGGAAAATGAGAAAAGTAATGGGAGATTTTTGAAAAACGCGAGGGAGAGGACGCGGGAGACCCGGGTTCGATTTTCGGCGGGGTCAAGAAATTTGTATCATGCAAATGATCGATTCCGTGACTGGCTCTTGCGGGGCCCACTCAGCCTCGTGAGGAAAATGAGTAGCTATGACATATAAATGCGCATAGCCACCAGAATGGTACTTAGGTAAACATTGGATTTTAGGATTATTGAGATATTGGGAAAATCCTACAATGCTGCAGTGAGCACCACAGTTGTGAGGTCGATAATCTACGGGTCGTCGATGCTTCTATTATTCCAGTTATTCCTGGCGGACATACTGTGGCAGTTGTCTATATGATAGCGGAAAAAGCATCAGACATGATCAAGAAAACGTGGTTACCCAATCAGTAAAAGTTGAAGCCATGGCCCAAGATTTTAAACATTATGGAATAAGGTCTTATATTTTGTACAAAACTAAAGAAACCAATACAGATCTGATTACACATTATGGAACAAGGTCTTATATTTTGTACAAAACTAAAGAAACCAATAGAGATCTGATTTCAATTGAAGTACGATTGAATGAACTTTAATTCATTTCATACCTATTCTATTGTAGAAATAGTCATTACAATCGACCAGGCTTTCGTTGAACTTTGCGTGCTTTACAAAAAAAAAACTATCTAAATGATAAAGTGATACGAAATGCATGTGATGTGGGTATTAGGTATTGGGCAAGGTGGTTATCAATAATTCAGCCATGTATGTTGACTTTTTTTATGTGCCAATACAACTAGATATAATAATTTATCATTTTTATATACTCTTTATGTGTTTTTACTCAGTCCCGGAAAGTTTAACATGGTCACTTAAAAGTTCAATAGTAGGTTTTATTAGGAGATTTCTCAAACGGACGACATTTCCTTTGCCCAGGAAGAAATAATGAAATGGGTAATTCTAGAAATCAATAGTGTTATGTTGTTTTATGTGCTTGTTCGGTTCTATTAAGAGATCTTATGTTAAGAGATAATAACAGTAGTAGATAGCTACAACATAATTTGATGATAACTCACATGATAAATGATACTACCTAACACGCTTCTTAGATTTCAAAGCTTAGGTATGTAACGTCAAAGGAAGGAAAGTAGATGAAAGTTGAATTTTTGCATGCTATACCACTACAAGACCATAGGTAAATTGGGAGTTATTTATAAACCAGTACCTAATACCCTGCAGTACGAGTACCTACCACCCTACATAGCAAAATATAGGTACTTATACTTACCTCCTATCACTTTATATAGGTGCATTTGGGTACACAAAAGTTCTTTCCGATATATAGATATCCTACTACAAACTACATATACTTGTACTTCTCTTTGTCCCTTTCCACTCTCTTGGTCCCTTTCTCTGAGTGTAGAGCACTGAACTACCATTTCCATTTTGCTATTCAATGGAAATGTTTTTTTTTTTTTTTTTTAAAAT
>NW_007378091.1:0-18108 GCF_000475195.1 Diaphorina citri | reverse complement strand
TTCAATCCAAATGAAGAGTATCAGTCATTATTTCATTTCAGTTCATATGGAACTTCACAAAGTTACTGAGTCCTCGATAAAGATATCTGGTCGTGTTAAAAATCCTCTAGGGAGTCTGTTGCACTTACTTGACACCCAGGTTCATGGCTTCTGCCACTCCCATCATTGTAACACCGAGAAGCATATTGTTGCATAACTTGGCTACCTGGCCATTCCCCGAGTCTCCACAGTGGACAATGTTTCGTCCCATACACTTGAGAATGGGTTTGGCTTTCTCTAAAGAGCTCTTGTCTCCTCCCACCATGAAAGTCAGAGTCGCTTCCTGAGCGGCTTTCGTACCTAAGGGGGATAGGGTGAGTGATTACCTAAGTATCATTATGATATCTCTGATTATTGTTCCCCATAATATGTCCAAATATATGAGACCTTGGTTAGACTGCGGGGGTAAAGGGACTTGACTCCCAGGATATTCTATTTTATTGTCTTGCTGGGGGACGTTAAACAGGGAGTAGATCAGCTTTGTCTGGCTGAGGGACGTTAAACAGGGAGTAGACCAGCATAATTTGGCTGGGGGACTTCAAAATGGTGTATACCAGCCTGAATTCCCCTGGCTGATTGAGAGGCTGACGAAAAACGTCGACCCCGTCCGAACAGGGGAAAAGGTGAAGAAGGAGAAGAAAAAGGCGAAGAAGAAGACTGGACGTACCTCCAGAGACTGGAGCGTCCAGGAATGTGATTTGTTTCTCCCTGGCGAGATTTGACAGTGTCTGGGGTACCTGAGGATCTACAGTACTGCTATCAATAACGATCACACCTGGCTTGGCATGTCTGGAAGAAAAAAATATCTATAAATTTTTATTCGTTATGATTACATTACATTGAAATGCGGGGTCTTTTTTGACGAAATTCCTGTGTGCGGAGTCCAGTATGTAGGACTATTGGGCCCCTGTTCCTTATGATCCTTAATTGTAGCCATAATTTGAAGGTATTTGGTAACAATTATAATTAATTAACAATAGCAAATACACAATCTGCACTAGACGATTTTGCATTTGGTTTGTATGTTTATTTGTCTGTCCGTTTGTTCCACTATAACTCTAGAGTGGTTCATCCGATTTTGATGTCATTTGAGTAATTTGGCAGAAATGTTCAACTCGTAAAGAAAGTTGCAACCTTAGATTTAGGGCTCGATTAGACCTATAGTGCTCCTTTGAGTCCTTTTTTTTCTGCAGTTCACTGAACTAATAATGTTTCCCCTAAATAAATCATAACTTGGAGAAGTCACATCCCCAATAGTGTGTTCCCTCTCTCCCCTAATGCTTAAATTAATAAATCACAACTTGAAGTCACGTCCCATTATCACCAAACACCCCTGTGACTGTGACCCCTCTATCATAAATATTCAATATGACAACTGGGATTTACTTGAGAATACCGTCTGAGCCATCATAGGCGTCCAGAACATCTTGACTGGCTGGTAGCATCGAAATGATGAACTCTGCCCCTGACGCTAAAGTACTCAGGGATAACGCCATGTTTGCCCCTTCTTTGGCCAAAGTCTGACTGGCATCTGTGTTTTTGTCGTAAACGATGACATCATGACCCTGAAATTGAAGAAAAAAATAGTTTTAGTGTGGATATCATGACTTTGATAATTTTATCATGGAGTAGCCTCCTTAACAATATTTCCAGGAGATCCAAAAGTCCATGAACTGCAGGTCATTCAATGAAATTAAGAGTGTTGCGAAAGACAGGAAGGAGTAGCTTCACCGACAAGGCTTGGCTTTTAGATATTGATGATATCCTCCTTAACCATGATGAATATCATGGAATCCATGAAGATTACCTCGGGGCACTTGCGCTCAGGTGTAGGAATGTAGAATGTCTTTTTACAGTTTTTTTCCCCTAATACTGTCCTGCTTTTCCGACTTCACAAGAAAGGAAAATGGAACTTAAACAGTTTAGGTGCATCACTCATTTTGGGACCTCATCTCGACTGACTAATCTTCCACAATGAACCTGCGGATCAACTTTTTACCCAGTATTTTCGCCACTCCTTGTGAATTTCCATCAGTATTTTCGCCTCTTATAAGTAAGTACTTGAATATAGTTGTTGTACTCCTAAAATAATAATAATAATATTATGTTAATCTCATCCATAAATGGAACTGCCACACTTACGTTTTTGAGAAGATTTCTTGCCATGTGCGATCCCATGTTTCCGAGTCCAATGAATCCGATTTGAGAATAACTGTGACTCGTCCATTCTGAAATTTCAAGGGGTGGTTCAAATTTTTAGTTACGACTTACTTCATTAATCAAATTGGTATGCTATGTCTTTGTAAAATTCACTGACATATAAAAGTCATTTGACAAGGCTCGCATAGATTAATAAGGAAAATGGAAAAATACATAACTGAGCCAAAATTTAGATCAATCGGACTAGTAGAAGTGGCCCTAAATTTAGAATACTTCAAATAAACAAATAACAACACAGAGATCTCAAGCTAATAAGTAAAACCATTTAAAAATGACAGACACTGAGCATTTAAATTTAAATTACGTTGAAAAAAGTAAAATTAGGCAAGTTAAGTGTAGGTACGTATGTACTTACTTTTAATATTATGCACGCTCAATAGTGTTCTGTAGCAACACTTGATATTAAGGTTCATTTCGCTGGGAAGCTCAGACACTCACTAAGTCCGATCACTAACAGTGAAACACTCAGTAAATAAAAAATAAAAAAGATTACGTTAATACTCTTAACCAAATGTCCAAATCGCTTTTATGGAGGGACCCAGAGGTAGGCTCCTTAAATGAAACAATAAAGAAAATGGTTAAAAATTGAAACAGTAATATCCATCTATCCCACGTATTCCCACGTCATTAACCTCTGTATCGGTTCAAATGAAAGGTCAATCCGACAAATCAATTAACATATCAGGTGCCCCCTTATACTGAGCCTGTTTGAAAGGAGGCTTAAGTAAGTCGGTGCCTGATAATTGGGTCGTAAAAAATAACGCACCCAATATTCGCCTATCCATATTTTTCATCAATCGTCTTATCAAGTACGAACTCAGAACTCATTAACAGTTCAAATAGATAGGTTAACCAGGCGCTACTTTAGACTCTAATGAAAGGGGGAGTACACCTCAGATTTGGACTTTAAGTTGCGTTTTTGCCGTCTTCTAGTTTCTACCTTTAGAAAATTTTTGCGAATGAGCAAAGTTTATTTTGAAATTAATTTTGATCAGTTGAATTAAAGTTATTTAAATTTAATTAAAATAAAAAAGTGTATGTTTTTCATTTTAAATCTAAAAATATAACTTTTTTTACTGTTTATACGGATGTATTCCTATTAGGTACAAATATAAAAACAATTTTCGCGGCTCATTATGATAAGATTAAGAAGTCTGGTAAGGATAAAACCAATTTAACCATAAGGTTAATAAAGGATCTTATTAGTATCCTAATCGCTCTAGATTTACCTAGAAAATGTTCAACTTGGGGCAAATTTCAAGTCAGCTCTTCATGTAGTCGTGCACACTTTAGGTACCTATGAGTCATCATAACTCATTACAAAGTCTGAAGGGAAATAAAAATAAACCATTAACTGTTGACTTGAGAAGAGATAAGCAGAAGAAATCATATGGAAAAGTACCAACACGGGTCTAAAGGAACGTCAAAGAAAAGAGCCAAGGGTTTCAAAGGAAAGGAGAAAATTGAGCCACTAGGTATACACACATAAATGGACATACACAAAAACAAAGAGAGTTCATTTAATATTTTGATTTCGGTTTAAATATAGTTGTTGTTCCCGTTTGGTTTTGGTTGGTTCAGAACGGATGTCAAATGTCGGGCAAATGGTCAAACTTGTATTGGTATACAGACGGATTTGAAGTGGATCTCAGGGGTTCGTTAGGACTTGGGTCGTTGGACGACAGTTGAGGAAACAGACCGTTTGATTGGTTTGACGTTGAATTATTTTGATTTGGATTCTGAAAGCCAAAATTGGACGGAATTATCAAGCTTGAAATAAATATTGCACGTCCTCCATTTGCCGTAAACATGAAGTTGTAGGTTGTACCTACATCACCCACTTCATGGTTAATCTTTTAATATCTTAACCAAGGGGAAAATTATGTCCCATATTATTTAAATATTGCCAATGCCCAGAATTCTAGACAACTCAGTTTTTGCAAGTTTTAAGATCAGTAAATACTATAACTCCACTGTCTATGAAGGTGCGTCCACACATAGTCGACGGCCGCTTGACTATGTTTGGACTTGTGGACACACCTTAAGAAGTAAATTAGAAGGACCGTCTCTCTCCTGAAATACGGAGTGAAGTTAGTTCCTTGATTCACTCATCTTCCCCTGGTAAAGGGGGTCAGATGTTATCCTTTTGTTATACGTACCTTATTTTTGTCCTTGGTTGGCAACCGGGACACCTGCGTTATTTCCTCATATTGCATTTCGTCAGGTACTTCGAAGTAGTAGCCGTTGAAGTAAGGATGTCTGAGCAGTTGGTCACATGACCATCGCCTCAGAGGGTCCTTGTCCAGGCACCTCTGTTGGGGAGAGAGAAAAGTTATTTTAGATTATTTTTTTTTTTTAATTTTCTGTGTCAGATATGGATTACTAATAATGTCCTAATATGTAATTATGTAAGTACATAGTGTTTTCTTGGTGTTTGAAACATTTCATGGGAATCGGACTAACAGTCCGGTACTTCCGGTAGTTAAAATGAAACAAATAAATGGACAAACCAGGTATAGAAACTAATTGCCAAGCTACCAAGTAAATTTTGCCTAGGTAGGTACCTAGGTGCCTTAGGGTGCCTAATCAAAAACATCAAAATGAGCTTACCCTAAAATATGCCAATCAAAGGCAACCGGGACACCTGCGTTATTTCCTCATATTGCATTTCGTCAGGTACTTCGAAGTAGTAGCCGTTGAAGTAAGGATGTCTGAGCAGTTGGTCACATGACCATCGCCTCAGAGGGTCCTTGTCCAGGCACCTCTGTCGGGGAAAGAGAAAAGTTATTTTAGAAGATTTTTTTTTTTTTTAATTATTCAACTGCAAATAACTAATAATGTCCTAATATGTAATTATGTAAGTACATAGTGTTTTCTTGGTGTTTGTAACATTTCATGGGAATCGGACTAACAGTCCGGTACTTCCAGTAGTTAAAATGAAACAAATAAATGGACTAACTAGGTATAGAAACTAATTACCAAGCCACCAAATAAATTTTGCCTAGGTAGGTACCTAGGTGCCTTAGGGTGCCTAATCAAAAACATCAAAATGAGCTTACCCTAAAATATGCCAATCAAAAGCCCATGTGCTTTTTTTTTCGATTTACTTACTTTCAAAAAGTCTATCAAGTAGATATTGGTGGCCGCTGGCTTTCCTATTTTGATTTCGAGGGGTACCACATTCTCCGCGTGAGGTAGACTGACCCCCTTGAAATATTCGTTGGTCTGAAATATGTGCAGGTGTCGCGGTATCAGGTCCCCTGAAAACATTTCAGACATTCACAGTCATTTAACAACTAAAATTTGGACAGCAAAAAAGAACCATCCACAAGGGGAAATGCCTTATGGACGGTTCTTCTCTGCTTAATGCTGTCTAATTTTAATCAAGCATCAGCTAGCTGGTGAATAAATATTCCACAATTCACAGTCATTTAACGACGGCATATGAAGCATCAGCTAATGGGTAATCTTATATTATAAGAACGAGATCCATTCACAGTTCACATTTCATAGTTCACACACTGATCGCTCTATCTCTAGAACCACAACACCTAGAAAGCTGAAATTTGGTAGGAATATTCCTTTTATGGTCTAGGTGTGCAATAAGAAAGGATTTTGCGAAAATCTAAACCGATCCTGAGATATGATCAATTTTTGATCGCTAAAACCACCATAAGAAATACACAGAGTGCAGAGACTGCGGGAGAGAAAACTTTTCCTCGCTCGCCTAATATTTGAGTTTCGTTTATGTTTTTAGTTTGACAACTACAAGTTCGGCCATGCCTTTTCCACAAGTTTGGCCATGCCTCGGGATGAACTAGCGGGATTCCGGAGCGAAGCGACGGAATTCAGCTAGTAGTCTAATAGACCATTGATAATAACACTTCGCTAGTCATTGTTTTATTTGTTTTAGTTTTCTGAGTAGCTAAGTTCTCGGACTACTTCAATAATTTGTTGAACTATGGTTTTCGGCCACAAGCTATCTGAGGATTGACGGCCATTACATTACTCTTCAACTGTCCTCACAAGGTAGACTTTACCTGAACCCTAATTTAGAAGAGGTCGAGGTATAACTAAATTGTACCTCGTCCCACGCTGGGACTGTGGGAAACTTTTCGACTGCCAACAGCTGAAGTATTTAGGTGTCCTTTGCCTTTGCATACGGTAATATGTATGAACTCTAAAGGTGTGTCCTAAGATAGTCGACCGGCCATCGATCAATATCGACTGAACCGTCCACACTGCCTCTACAACATAGATTCACCATAGGATCTAAATGACCCTACTTATACTGACCAGACACTTGGATTCGTCACACGTGTCACAAATCCAAGCCTGTGGGGAAAGCTCCCACCGTCTCCAAAAAAAATGGAAAGCAGTAAAGCACACATTATGAGAATTAAATTGTTAAACGCTTTGTCGTGAAGTGGAAAAGAAAAGAATAAATTATTCGAGTAGCTCGCGAGTCGAAAAAAAGGAAACCTCCGAATTACCTCAGTGTAAATATTAAAGCTACAAGGTGACACGAAAGTCGCGGGACTGAATATTCTGCAAACTGCTCTGAGGTGCATCCGAGATGAAGAATTTCAGGTTTAATAACAGTCTATTTTACCTATAACTCCTCGAGAAAATGTTCATTGTCAAAATCTACCCCTTGAATCGTGCGGCCACTAATTGCGACCACTAGACTCCGTCACCCAAGATTTGAAGGACATTGGTATCAATAACTGGACGGGATATAGACTTCAGAGACAACAAAACAATAGAAGGTTTATTATTTACTATTTTATTGTTTCTCGTGTATCACAGAGGTTTCTGCATTGAAAAATCCTAAAAAAGATTTTTTCCCCTCTCTATCCTAAAAAGGAGTTTGCTTTCAGCAAAACATGTATGATCGGAACTTACTAATTAACCTGGCAAATCCGAAATCACAAAGCTTCACTACTCCATTCGCTGTGAGCAGAATATTCTCCGGTTTAATGTCCCGATGAATACACGCATGCCGATGACAGTAGGACACCCCCCGTAACACCTGCCACGTGATTTGCTTGATCAAATCCCAGGGGAGCCCGTGAGGATGATTCTCAAGCTCATTTAGCACAGTATGATCACAGAATTCGAACACCAAATGCAGCTTCTTCTTCCGGCGAAACACCTCGAGGAGATTGACTAGATTTGGATGTTTCAGTGACTGTGGACAGACACAGAGATTTGGGTGTTTCAGTGACTGGAAACACAGAACACAGACAGCGTGAGACTGCATCACGTACGCATTTGTAAAAAGAGGTGAAAAAGTGCATAATATTTTGACCATCTGCGGTTCGGGACGGGCCAAGTAATCTTGGCTAAAGACCACACCCCCCTCGGTGCAGCTACACCACTGCTACAAAAAAAAAAAAAAAAAAAAAAAAAAAAAAAAAAAAAAAAAAAAAAAAAATATTTTTTTTTTTTATTAAAAAAAAAAACAGACTACAGACCATTAAAATAGGCCTCGATTACCTCGGAGTGTCCTTGAGGAGTAACTTAAAGATATAGCTTTCAGGTCAAGGACACCTCATTCTCATTACCACACCTTTTTACCCTTTCCAATGTTATATACCATTAACACCTCTGACGGTGTAAACTTATTAATATTATTAGCAACCAATGCTAACAAAAATTACAACCTTGTCATCGGAATTAATCGATGGCGACCCCTCAAACGTTGTCTTTGGCTGACTCGGATTTCCAATATTTTCATACTGGAATTTGTGTGCAGTAAAACTCGAGACCTCAGGGCTGGTTATAGTGACTGGTTCTTCTGCAACACTACACCATTACCACAACCATGAAAGTATAAATCACCCACGACGCGACGGCGCGGTGAGAGATGTCTCTTAAGGTGTGTCCAGTGTCCACTCATAGTCGACCGGCCGTCGATCGACGAGGTGAATCTATGTTATCGAAGCAGTGTGGACGATTCAGTCGATATCGATTGACCGGGCGATGGCCGGTCGACTATGTCTGGACACACCTTTAAGGCGTCATTTAGATTTCGAGATTCCCCGAAGAAAATTTGACCTGTAGACAATGCGAGTCTAGACAGGGTCACTAAAAAGATCTAATCAGATCGCAGGGACATAGGATCTAAATGACCCTACTTATACTGACCAGACACTTGGATTCGTCACACGTGTCACAAATCCAAGCCTGTTGGGAAAGCCCCCACCGTCTCCAACAAAATGGAAAGCAGTAAAGCACATATTATGAGAATTAAATTGTTAAACGCTTTGTCGTGAAGTGGAAAAGAAAAGAATAAATTATTCGAGTAGCTCGCGAGTCGAAAAAAAGGAAACCTCCGAATTACCTCAGTGTAAATATTAAAGCTACAAGGTGACACGAAAGTCGCGGGACTGAATATTCTGCAAACTGCTCTGAGGTGCATCCGAGATGAAGAATTTCAGGTTTAATAACAGTCTATTTTACCTATAACTCCTCGAGAAAATGTTCATTGTCAAAATCTACCCCTTGAATCGTGCGGCCACTAATTGCGACCACTAGACTCCGTCACCCAAGATTTGAAGGACATTGGTATCAATAACTGGACGGGATATATTGTGACATGTGATGGTATAACGAGACTCTGTAGCTCCACGAAGTGAAGTAACCTTCTGTTGTTAGTACAGTAAAGTCCGAAGGAAAGTAAAGCTCAAGACCTTGAATGAATATAAAAGTCGATTCGTAATTTACGAGAAAAGATAACATCGCCGTCTTGTCAGTGGTAAGTACAAGGTCAGAAAGCTTTTCAATAACTTCCCCTTTCCTCTTTCCGGTCAACATTTTCTACACCCTACCGCCTACCATATGTTATTTGTGTTGTTCAATTAAATGTTAGTCATAGTCAATATTTGCTTTTTCTCCCAACAAAAAAGTCCAAAAACTTTTTTCCCCCTTATCGAAGTTTTCCATAACTACCCATATACTTTTTTTGTTTCTTCTTTAAATAAATAAAGAAAATAATAAAAAAGAAGAAAAATTTAAAAGAGTGAGGAAAGGTAAGTTGAAGAAAGAGCCCGGAAAATAGGTAGGTTAGAAGAGAGAGAGTTGAAAGATTGCGTGATCAGGTTAGATTAAAATAGAAAAAGTCAAAGTAAAAAAGAGAAAGATTCGATTGTTCGAAATGTTTTTTTCACTGAAGGTACACCAATACTAAAGACATGTATTGCAAGAGTCTTATGCTGCTTGTCTTGAAATTCATTAAGAATTAGATCAGACAGACAGGAGGAAACCAAATGATGAAACTGTCCTTATACAAATTTAATCTTTTGGTTGAATGGTAGTTAGTGCAATGAGTTTGCGGTATGCTTCCATCCATTGTGGTACATCCGTAGGTACGTACGCCTAAGTAGATATAGCAGAAAACTAGACATTAACACTAGAATACTTAGAAGCTTCCTCTGCAGGTATGGTAGAAAAATATCGGAAGATGATAATTGCCCCCCTCGTCCTGAAAAAACGTGAAGACACATCTTGAATACGCATCAAATAGGTCAAAAGCCCAAAGAGGTTAACGCAGTTCAAACAGAACTTTGGCCTTTGGAAAGGAAGAAAAACGCAGGATAATGACTTGACCTCAAACACTTTCTTGTCAAGGTCATCAGCGAAATTTGTGACGATCAATAAGTTTGACTGATGATATCCATCCATTGTGGTACATCCGTAGGTAGGTACGTGCGCCTAAGTAGATATATAGCAGAAAACTAGACAATAACACTAGAATACTTAATAGAAGCTTCCTTTGCAGGTATGGTAGAAAAATATCGGAAGATGATATTTGCCCCCCTCGTCCTGAAAAAACGTGAAGACATCTCTTGAATACGCATCAAATAGGTCAAAAACCCAAAGAGGTAAACGCAGTTCAAACAGAACTTTGGCCTTTGGAAAAGAAGGAAAACGCAGGATAATGACTTGACCTCAAACACTTTCTTGTCAAGGTCATCAGCGAAATTTGTGACGATCAATAAGTTTGACTGATGATAGAGTGTAGTCATAGGTAATCTACGTAGCAAGCTGTGATATGAATTATGAATAAATGTAAGCGGAATAAGCAGATGTTTGGAAAAGGCTTTCCTGCATGGTTTACTTGTAGGTCTTTGTCCTTGCTATCACTTACCGTAAATAGTTTAACTAATATTCAGACGAATTTTTGGGAAATACGACATAATCCTTATATAGGGATCAGTTTGTACCAAACTGGTCAAAATTTTGGATGCCCGAAGCCGAAGCCTTCAGTGTAAGCAATCAATTTTAACCAGTCCGTCGGAACCAAAACTTTTTAAGCCGGTCTATATCTCGATCAAAAACTTTTTCCACCTTGAAAAGCTTACCTTAAGCAGTCTTATTTCTCTCAGCGCAATTTTTCTTATCAGCGGATCCTCTTCTGATTCGAGGAATTTCTTAATGGCCACCACTTGGCCCGTGTCCCGGTTTCTACATTTGAACACCACGCCGTAGCTGCCCTCGCCCAACTTTCCAATCTTCTCGTATCTCTCCATCAATCTGGACGAAGCGCGGGATCTAGAACAGAAAGAAACAGTACCCGGTGGTGTAGTGGTTAGCGCGGTGGACTTCGGATCTAGAGGTTCGTGGTTCGAGTCCAAGTCAAGTCATAAAATTTAGCGTAGTGCATTAAGCAGGGAACGACATTTGTGACAACCATTTATGCTTAACACACGTAGTGGTTAGCGCGGTGGACTTCGGATCTAGAGGTGCGTGGTTCGAGTCCAAGTCAAGTCATAAAATTTAGCGTAGTGCATTAAGCAGGGAACGACATTTGTGACAATCATTTATGCTTAACACAATTAAAATTCCTTTCCTTCGGTAGGTACCTACCAAGGTACTCTATATCAGTCCTAATTTTAAAATCTAGGTACTCATTATTAGGCCCATTAGCTAGCCACCTATCAGATACCGATACTGCTTTCCGATATGTCACAATAGTAATATGTACTACAGTCTACTACAGGTATACATAGATATGATGCAGATGGTATTCGCGGTATTGCAAATAATATCACTAAAACTTCTTCCTTGTTCCTTTCATTTCTAATTATTCCAAGTTTGCAACTATTATGAAAGTGGATAAGTAGGTATAATGTACGTACTACTAATACAGAAAAGCGAGGCTGAACTTTTGTGAAAATTACGAAACACAAGATGCGGTTTCCAAGATAAGGCCTTTGCACGACATAGATTCACCTCGTCAATCGACGGCCGGTCGATTATGTTTGGGCAAACCTTCACACTGCTTGACCTCAATGTTTTGTGAGTGATAAGTGATAACTATTTCTTACCTAATGTCCTACTGATGAGATAGAGTTGGTCTACGTCGGATTTCCCTGGCCACAAAGCTTCGCCTTTGATCAGTTCCGCAAAAACACAGCCTGGAAGCAAAAACCAGGAGGAACGATTTGGGTGGAAGAGCTCAATCTTGAGAATCCTGCCACTTTAAATAAAGCAACAAAAAAATTAAGAGGTTCATTTTAGAGAATACCCCTGTGGCCCTTCCTCTTTGTACAACCTAAAGGGATGGCGAGGAAAAGAATGTTTTAAACCTGCAATAGTGCAATACTCAAGTTTCTATTCACCTTTCCATAAGGGACGCCCCAGTTTATATATTTTTCATATCTAAGCCGGTGAAAAGCCCCATTTTGGACATATCTTTATTTACTCCAGTTTATGCTTTTACAAGCTGTTTCATTAATTTTGACAAACTAAAAGCTCCTTAATTTGTTTGTGTGTTTCAGTGACTGGAAACACAGAACACAGACAGCGTGAGACTGCATCCTGCATCACATACGCATTTGTAAAAAGAGGTGAAAAAGTGCATAATATTTTGACCATCTGCGGTTCGGGATGGGCCAAGTAATCTTGGCTAAAGACCACACCCCCCTCGGTGCAGCTACACCACTGCTACAACAAAAACAAGAACAACATAAATATATTATTTTGACTTTAGATACATAGAAAGAGCAAGTAAAGTTAACCCGGCGATTTGACTGACTGACGAGCTACGGAGATTACACCAAATCCCCACCGAAGACTCCGTTGCGTTGAGGTAATAATAGAGCTTTGTGAGAATAATAGAGGACCTACCTAAGTACCTATCAGAAAATGCCCACAAATCTCAATTCCTATTTATTATTTTAAGGAGTCAATTACTTACTTACTTAGTTATCCGTGTCCAAAGTCAATTACTTGAGCGCACAGAATACAGACCATTAAAATAGGCCTCGATTACCTCGGAGTGTCCTTGAGGAGTAACTTAAAGATATAGCTTTCAGGTCAAGGACACCTCATTCTCATTACCCACACCTTTTTACCCTTTCCAATGTTATCATTAACACCTCTGACGGTGTAAACTTATTAATATTATTAGCAACCAATGCTAACAAAAATTACAACCTTGTCATCGGAATTAATCGAACTTTCTCCTATCCTGTCTTCCTTCTCCTTTAGTCTCCGGGACGATGAGACCTCAGCAATTACGGTTTCCTCTATCAAACCTCTTGGAAAATAATAATAATAATATCGTCGACCAACGGCCGTCGACCATGTGTGGAGTGTGGACCCGTGGACAAAGCTTTATATTATGTTCAAATAAGAGGGTTGAAAAGTTGGAGAGTGCATTCTATATTCCATATTATAGAATTAGGTATCTACGGACATGTATACGTATATTTAGTTATTATTAGTTTTCCATATTATTATGTTGTTCCTATCTTGTATTCTCGTCCTACCTATCAAACAACATGCAAGGCTGATGCATACGTCATTTTGTACATCGGAGGGTAAAGAGTACCTCATGTAGGGAGGTACATAAACAAAACCTACTCAATATGTGTGGGATACTTTAAGTTGGAAAGTTGCAGAGTGCATTCTATATTCCATATTATAGAATTAGGTATCTACGGACATGTATACGTACCTATATATAGTTATTATTAGGTTTCCATATTATTATGTTGTTCCTATCTTGTATTCTCGTCCTACCTATCAAACAACATGCAAGGCTGATGCATAGGTACGTCATTTTGTACATCGGAGGGTAAAGAGTACCTCATGTAGGGAGGTACATAAACAAAACCTACTCAATATGTGTGGGATACGTTAGGTAGGTATACGTAATTCATCTACAGCCATAGCTAGTTTGCTACAGCTATAGGTACCTTCATTCTGTCCAGTTTCGCGTTTGGATTACGTGCTTCAGGACCCATCTTTTTATGCTGGCCACTCACGCTCAGACTTTAGATATTGATGATATCCTCCTTAACCATGATGAATACCATGGAATCCATGAAGATTACCTCGAGGCACTTGCGCTCAGGTGTAGGAATGTAGAATGTCTTTTTACAGTTTTTTCCCCTAATACTATCCTGCTTTTCCGACTTCACAAGAAAGGAAAATGGAACTTAAACTGTTTAGGTCCATCACTCATTTTGGGACCTCATCTCGACTGACTAATCTTCCACAATGAACCTACGGATCAACTTTTTACCCAGTATTTTCGCCACTCCTTGTGAATTTCCATCAGTATTTTCGCCTCTTATAAGTAAGTACTTGAATATAGGTGAACCTACCGATCAACTTTTTACCCAGTATTTTCACCACTCCGTGTGAATTTCTATCAGTATTTCCGCCTCTTATAAGTAGATACTTGAATATAGTTGTTGTACTCCTAAAATAATAATAACAATATTATGTTAATCTCATCCATAAATGGAACTGCCACACTTACGTTTTTGAGAAGATTTCTTGCCATGTGAGATCCCATGTTTCCGAGTCCAATGAATCCGATTTGAGAATAACTGTGACTCGTCCATTCTGAAATTTCAAGGGGTGGTTCAAATTTTTTAATATTATGTTAATCTCATCCATAAATGGAACTGCCACACTTACGTTTTTGAGAAGATTTCTTGCCATGTGCGATCCCATGTTTCCGAGTCCAATGAATCCGATTTGAGAATAACTGTGACTCGTCCATTCTGAAATTTCAAGGGGTGGTTCAAATTTTTCAATATTATGTTAATCTCATCCATAAATGGAACTGACACACTTACGTTTTTGAGAAGATTTCTTGCCATGTGAGATCCCATGTTTCCGAGTCCAATAAATCCGATTTGAGAATAACTGTGACTCGTCCATTCTGAAATTTCAAGGGGTGGTTCAAATTTTTAGTTACGACTTACTTCATTAATCAATTTGTTTGTTCTATATGTTATTCTACCCCGAATGTTTATCCTTTATTACAGTTCCTTATCCTTTCCACTTACCTATAGCCCATACATCTACTGCAGGACCATACAACGTATCTCCAACCAAGAGTTCAGGTGCCCGATACCATCTCGTGGCTACATAGTCCGTGTAATTCTCTCCTGGATCTGAAAATAGGAGTAGATACAAGATTACGGTAATGGAAAATTAACAGAATATTGACCTAAATATGGGACAATATTGTAAGATACTATGAATGATTGGGATACATTGGGTTCATCCCAGTAGATGGGATACAAAAATTCGTTGCTAATATACATGTTCATAAGTTAGGTATCAATTGAAAGAGAGATATAATGTAACTTGAGTCCTAAGTACTTTACTCTAATTCAAAAATGACTATTTTTCGTTTAGGGGGATCCATTCAAAGTACATATTTTCATGAGAAAGCTTTTATTCCCCCAAGTTTTCTTCTTTTTTTCCCATTAGGTTTCCCACAAAAAAGCTTTTTGTTTAAAAATAGACTTCAGAGACAACGAAACAGTAGAAGGTTTATTATTTACTATTTTTATTATTTCTCGTGTATCACAGAGGTTTCTCCCATTGAAAAATCCTAAAAAGGATTTTTCCCCTCTCTATCCTAAAAAGGAGTTTGCTTTTAGCAATACATGTATGATCGGAACTTACTAATTAACCTGGCAAATCCGAAATCACAAAGCTTGACTACGCCATTTGCTGTGAGCAGAATATTCTCCGGTTTAATGTCCCGATGAATACACGCATGCCGATGACAGTAGGATACCCCCCGTAACACCTGCCACGTGATTTGCTTGATCAAATCCCAGGGGAGCCCGTGAGGATGATTCTCAAGCTCGTTTAGCACAGTATGATCACAGAATTCGAACACCAAATGCAGCTTCTTCTTCCGGCGAAACACCTCGAGGAGATTGACTAGATTTGGATGTTTCAGTGACTGTGGACAGACACAGAGATTTGTAATACAGAAAAGCGAGGCTGAACTTTTGTGAAAATTACGAAACACAAGATGCGGTTTCCAAGATAAGGCCTTTGCACGACACATTGCATGCAATGCCGGTTGTCAGGGGAATACTAGCATAATATTTGCAAGTCAAATTGACCTGTGGTCAAACGTGGGGGGATCACAGAGGGACTTGCAACATTTATCACATTTTATGATTGATGATGGGCAATTAAACGAATGAATTACGAGTATTTTTTTTGTTGCAACATGAAAGTATCACGTCTGCCTTGTAAGCGCTAGGTCGCGAGTTCAATTCCACCCCGGAGCGAACTTTATCCTACACAGATAAGGTTGATTCTTGGAACGGCTGGCTTACTCCTATCCTGTCTTCCTTCTCCCTTAGTCTCCGGGACGATAAGACCCTAGCAGTTACGGTTTCCTCTATCAAACCTCTTGGAAAATAATATATCGTCGACCAACGGCCGTCGACCATGTGTGGAGTGTGGACCCGTGGACAAAGCTTTATATTATGTTCAAATAAGAGGGTTGAAAATTTCCAAACCATTAAAAATTTAAGTACCAGGGGTCCCCAGGACTTTTGTGTCAGGCTGTAGTATCCATGATGAAAGTATGATTTATCTCTGCAAAAGTAATCGTCACAGTCACAACCAAACCTTGATTTTGAAAGGAATAATCAGACTTCTTCTGTCATGTTTTATCACTGATCAGCTGACTTTGGTGGATTAATGGATTTTGGATTTTGTTGTTTGGATTGGACTTTGGACTTTCGTTTCTTTCTTTCTTTTGTAGCTTTTACTTTCCTTTTTAAATTTCGGCATTTTAAAGAGAAAAAGAAGTTTCCCGTAAGGTCTTTAGTGTGTTAGGTATTTGATTTTTAAACTTTGATTTTTAATCCACTTATCGACTATGTAAGTATGAAAAAGATCAACCATCAATGCTTCTCAATCTTTGGGGGACTCCAGTACTAGTTCAGAAGCTACAACAAAGAAAAATTGTCACAAAAAGCCAAAAAGGAGCTTTCACAAACGAGGGTGCTTGCTCAGAAGTCATATAAATAAAAAATGGCTGCAAAAAGGAGCTGTCACAAATGAACAGTGACCAGTGCTACTTTATATAGGGTTAGGTTGAAATGCCAAAAGGAGCTTTCACAAACGAGCAGAGAAAAGTATTACTTTAGGGTTAGGTTTGAACACGAAAATAATTTGTAAATTTTCCCCGACATGAGACTGAAGGCATTAGTTCAGATCATAATTCCCCCTTTATACCTACCAACTTATCTACTAAATTTTTACCATTATTTTCCAGGACTGACATTCATGAGTTAAAGATTCTTATAAAATGCCTGCTAGAAGACAGCATGTTGTAGTAGCAGCAGCAGCAGCGGCAGCGAACTACTGTTCCTCTCCACACTCCCTCTCTGTCTTGAACTCCAGGAAAGAGGCAACCTGGGTTGGACTTGTCCAGAGATCAATTCCTTTAATTCTAGAAGTGACTAATCCCGTAATACTCAAGGGTATTATTCAAAAGGAGTTTTTTTATAGTCTCTTCCTTTTTCCATTCTTCTACATACGAATAAAAAATATGATATGCTATTTGTATACATTTCAAATTTAAATCTTGATTAAAAATTAAACTAACACACCCTTTCCAAGCTGGGACTACAGTTTATTCAAATAAAAAAAAGTCCAATACCCCTGCAATCTCAACTTGGTCCAAGTAAATTATTTCTTGGTAAGATAAAACAAAATGGCGATCAATTCAGGTAACTTTGGTTTATTCTGGAATACATGAGTACCCAAAGGTCCCAAAGGGACATTTGGGAACCAAGAGATCAACATGTTTCTTCATATTTAATATTATTTCTTTTCTATAACCAAAATTATTACAGATCATCCCTCATTTCTTACATTCTTAAACGTCTATCTCTTTGGAGTTCTCCGACTTTTTTCTCTCCCCTTACCTTAGGGCTAGGAGAGGGAATTACTTGATCATAACTTTCTCTCTTTCTCCCCACTTGTTCTCACTCTCTTTTCTTTCTTATTGGTAGCTTCTGTAGCTTGACGTATTGCCTCCTTGTAGTAACTTGACTTCTTCTTCTTGTTGAAACGTAACTGGAAATAGAAGAAAAATAATAATTATTACTTACATTTAATAAAAGAATAACTACACCTACAAAATGAACGTACGAATGTGAATTAATAGCGCCCGAAACGAACAGATATGCTTAGGGATTTTTTTTTAGATACTTGGGCCGAAATCTTAAGTCCTGAGAAATTCGAATTCTTTTTGAGCCTTTTTAAAATCCTTTAAAATGGCGGCCAAACCGTACATTTCTTGAAACCGGCCCTAAAGACACTTTTGATCTACATAATTTATCGAATCTCTCTGGAAAGTTTGAGCGATCTGAGGTGAAAAGTAGTCCTGAAAACCGCGATCTCCGTTTTAGCTTTTTCTTTTCAGCCCTGAATAGCGGAACTTTGGCCCTGAATAACGGCCAAACCGTACCCGTAGAATCGAGATAAACGCCAGATGTGCATGGTATAAACGCTAGGTGTTTAGCTTACTTTGAAGAAATCTAGGAATGGACAGAGCTG
>NW_007378090.1:124002-156764 GCF_000475195.1 Diaphorina citri | reverse complement strand
TCTTGTATTTTGTCAGTTTTTCAATTAATGTCATTTGCCACTTTACTACCGAGACTGTTGGACTGAAATGAGAAACATTAATGAGGCTGTGCTTGATGCTTTTGTTTTAATACCCATTATCTCCAATGTGCTTTTGTTCCTTGATGCCTCATACCTTTTAATGAGGAGTGTAATACATATAATGTTCATATTCGTCGTAAGTCTATCTGCTTTTCTCTGCAATATCTTTGCTTTGTTTTCCTTTTCCATTTTGGTGTGTATAAAGTATAACAGCAGTCTTTCTGTCAATTGTGTTATTAGAACAAGAGGATATTTCTTCAAACTTTCCTTTGATATTCTTTTTCGATAGATATTATATGAGAAGTCTAATTTCATCCAGAATTTGTCTCTGGAGTATCTTTTAAATTACCGTGCCAATAAAGTTCTACTCTTTCATATCAGGTCTTGTATTTTGTCAGTTTTTCAATTAATGTCATTTGCCACTTTACTACCGAGACTGTTGGACTGAAATGAGAAACATCAATGAGGTATTGACAACAATCGGACTAGACATGCATTCAAGATCGAAGAGAAAGAAATCAAAGAAAGAAAGTCTCCACCCAATTTTCTATTGAAAGTCCAAGATTAAACACTCAGAGCACGTTACGTAGAAGGTTGAGATTTTTTTCCATTCTCCTTTTTCTCGTTCCCTCAAACTATTATTTTTCTATTAATCTGTCTTCAACAAATATCAGGAATTTCATTCTAGTTTCCCAAGACCTTCTATTTTGTGCTAAACCATAACAGTGGTACGGCTAAAGCAAAGCAGCAAGAAATGACTAACGACTGAGGTCCTGAAGAAATACTGATTTGTCAAGTGTACATTCAACTGTATGAACCCTAGTAGTGTTATTATCATAACTAGACACTGAATTATGTCAGGATAGGTAGGACTGACAAGTTGCTATACTAGAGAGAACTCATCTACATTGTACATATAAGATCCTAAAGAAAAGTTGCTGTCAAACCGAGGCCATTATCTTTTGACATCTCTAATGAGTTGAAACTAGGTCAAGATTCTGACTGGGTGTAATCACTAATCAGACATAAACCCTACATTAATTACAGTTTTATCTATTGGAATTAGTATGGCTGCTTTGTCCTTTCCTCAAAAATCAATTTCATTTGTTATATTGGAGTAGTATTCTCCTAAGTCATCATATTTTTTCACCAAAAGTGTTCAACTTCAAATCCGTCTATCTCGTGAGCTAAACGATAATCCTTCAACTTGGCCTGAACATTTCAGATATCTTCACATACTCGTATATGGGGGAAGTTATCTCTCATACCTATAATATGAAGGCCTAAAGTTCTACCCTCCTCATATTTGAGAGTTGCAGGACATTGCGTTAACGCGTTATCGTTATTTTTCCTACTTGTTTTATTTGCACAAAATTTTACCTTCATTCGATTTTTTTTTAAATTTTTTTTTTAAATTTTAAAATTTTTTTTTTTTTTTTTTTTTTTTTTTTTTTTTTTTTTTTTTTTTTTTTTAGGTTGAAAGCACTAGAGAAAACTTTTAGTTAAAAATAGGCTGTTGAAGTATTTCTATCCTCAGTTTTTTTGCCTCTTTGAGGGCCATGCAGTGACGTTCAGAGCAAAGTTTTGTGCTACGGTCATGAATAAAGTTCATGACATGATGATCATGACTCTTGACATTGGAGGCAACAAAGTCGGGTAGAATTTTATCCAGCATTACCTACTGGGTAGCAGAACTGAATATAACGTTTGGAACACCACCCACCCGTGAAACAAGACCATGTCATTTACCCTACATCCTTTATGTTCTCATAACTCTAATGTCCAATCCTATTCTTCCCTCCTCATTTGTGTAGTGTCTAGGTGTTAGCCTGGGTAACAGGTGGGAGCTGATTCAATCCCATTAAGGGAATCTTTAGTCATTCGAGCAGTAAACCTAGTATTATTCCCTGGTTAGACCTCCTGCTCCTTTCCCTCTCCTGAATCTTGTCCGGTAAAAGCCGATAGTCGGATAAAACCTCGGAGGGAAACATCCTAATCCCTACAAGACCATGTCATTTACCCTACATCCTTTATGTTCTCATAACTCTAATGTCCAATCCTATTCTTCCCTCCTCATTTGTGTAGTGTCAAGGTGTTAGCCTGGGTAACAGGTGGGAGCTGATTCAATCCCATTAAGGGAATCTTTAGTCATTCGAGCAGTAAACCTATAGTATTATTCCCTGGTTAGCCCTCCTGGTCCCTTCCCTCTCCTGAATCTTGTCCGGTAAAAGCCGATAGTCGGATAAAACCTCGGAGAGAAACATCCTAATCCCACTCTTCCACTACACCACTCTTTGGAGAGGAGAGACCATTTTGTCCTTTTTTTTTTTTTTGGAAATAAGAAAAGTTTTTTTCCTCAGAAATAAGAAAGTTGTTATTGTTTGTGTTGTGATTTGCTTCCAAGTTTTCGCATCAGAGTAAGCTTCCTTACAAACATACTTCATAATCCCTTTCAGAACAGCTGCTATCTGTGTATACTTCTCAATTGTAAAGTTTATATTAAAATTTTAAGCTTGTCTCTCCTGTGAGATTTTTTTTTTTTTAATTTCCATCATCTTTTCCTGTGTTCCTCCTTGAAGCTTAACTGTGTCATCCTGTCATCTTTAGAAAAATTTCCATTTTGGCCTGTTTTCAGGTAGGTATACCAAGAGTACTTTATTTGGTCGTTCCTTGCTTAACACAGTTGGATATTTGATCTTATTTTCTTTCCAAGTCATCAGTAGGTAATTAAGTGGTATTACAGTGTTCCTCCTTGAAGCTTAACTGTGTCATCCTGTCATCTTTAGAAAAATTTCCATTTTGGCCTGTTTTCAGGTAGGTATACCAAGTACCTACTTTATTTGGTCGTTCCTTGCTTAACACAGTTGGATATTTGATCTTATTTTCTTTCCAAGTCATCAGTAATTAAGTGGTATTACAGACCAGTATTGAGTCAGAACCAGTATTGAGACTGTAGAGGTGTGGACAGCTGTTTCGAACTTTTACCTCTCATCATATCTCCAGATTTCATGAATGTCGAAGGCATAATTATCCAAAGCAATTTTCGATGCTATAGGCCTACCCATACCCATAGTCCATATATCCCCACAACCAATAAGTTCATGCCCAAAAAACCTCAAATATCATGCGAGTGCTGAACAAAATTTTCAAAAGCCGGAGAAATATTTTCAAAATGACTCATTCGCCTCCCGTTTTTATCCTGATCTACCGACAGAATAGAGGCACCTCTTTTTGTTCCTCCTTGAAGCTTAACTGTGTCATCCTGTCATCTTTAGAAAAATTTCCATTTTGGCCTGTTTTCAGGTAGGTATACCAAGTACTTTATTTGGTCGTTCCTTGCTTAACACCAGTTGGATATTTGATCTTATTTTCTTTCCAAGTCATCAGTAATTAAGTGGTATTACAGACCAGTATTGAGACTGTAGAGGTGTGGACAGCTGTTTCGAACTTTTACCTCTCATCATATCTCCAGATTTCATGAATGTCGAAGGCATAATTATCCAAAGCAATTTTCGATGCTATAGGCCTACCCATACCCATAGTCCATATATCCTCACAACCAATAAGTTCATGCCCAAAAAACCTCAAATATCATGCGAGTGCTGAACAAAATTTTCAAAAGCCGAAGAAATATTTTCAAAATGACTCATTCGCCTCCCGTTTTTATCCTCATGTACCGACAGAATAGAGGCACCTCTTTGTGGAACTCTCTCTCTCCCCCAAGTTTCTCTTTCTTCCCCTCCCTCCTTCTCTCTCCTCCCCTCCCCTATTCAGGAGCCAAGGAGCAGCAGGTCTCCTGGGTACAATCATGTTAACTATTACGACGAAACTTTTGCTAATTCTCTTCCCCTTCTTCCCATAGTCCTCTCTACGCCCCCCTCCCAGTCTTCTCTCCCCTTCTACCAGTCCCATCTCTATTCTCACATTCCTCTGGGGTCCCTCCTCTTGTTCTGTAATATGTTTAATCTACCTAGGTACTCTTTTAATTACTCTACATAATATTAATATGGGTTTGCCTTGTCGACACGTTCATATTAAATTATTATGGGCTCGCAGCAGGCCTGGTTTGTAGACCTATACCTGGCTTTTTTCGGTCCGAGTTCTTCGGACCTAAACGGTTCTAGGACGAGATGAGGATGGATGATGAAGAGTTTTGTAAATGAAACATAACAGAACATTCAGATGTGCACACTACAGCACAATTCCACCATATTGTAGATAAAGAGAAGGAAGCCAAACATTTAAATTTGAAGAAATGGTACATTTCCAAGTTTTGGAATTATTTTCGTGAAACACAGATTAGAATACTTCTGGCTTGTAAATTAAATTGCCTGTATTACAAGTCTTGTAATACAATAGTTTGATGAAACGAGGCCCTGTAGTCTGTGCGGCCCACATAATATTATGCAAAATAAATACAATGACGAGAGCTTTTAAAAGTAATTTCGGTCATAAAATATCATGCATAATATTCTTACTAAAATTATTTACAGTGTTGACAATGCCCTGTGGTGTATGCCTGGTTGCCTATACACTGATTTATGCAGACTGCATTAGTGCACGTATTGCTTATTGCACGAATGTTATCAGTGTATTATGCAGGCGTCCTACGAGTAGGTATATTCCAAGAAAATAATTTTATTTCTACTGGAACTAGAGGATTGACGCATGGACACATGAAATTCAAAATGTTAGTGAAATTGGGAGCCTCTCTTCTCAGTCCAAAATACCGCCTGCATAATGACAATATTCTACAGTAGTGATAGTCACAAAAGGTCAAGGTTGGATTTCACCAATATATTTTCAGTCCCTAGAAGGCTATTTGATTTGTAGAAGCTCAACAGGGCTGTTAAGCTAACATTCTTTTAGGGCTAAAAAGAAGTTTGGTGAAACTCACCCCTAATCAAGTGGCAGTGGCATAAATACATATTATGGTTTGGATAACCGATGGCCCTTGCACCATTACCTTTCGGAAATAATATTGACCAATGGCACCCCCAAAAAACAATAAAACGTCCCATAAATAATTCACCCAAATCAATAGGGGACTCTCTAAAAGCTCCGCTCAAATTCATTGAGATACACACAGAGGTAACCCAAGTCTCCAGGGGGTGTCAATCAGGGAGCTAATTAGCAAACTGAGAGCACGTGCCGTGATAGAAGGAGGGGCACGTGAATAAATTAATATATTCGAGGTTTTACAATGTACGTCCTGATTGCTGATTGAGGTGACACAATGATATGTCTCAAGAGACACTGATAATCATCCCCTGCAACTCCTATCCAGGGCCGAACGAAAACCGGGCCCCGGGGGTAACTACAACAATAAACCACTCATCCAAAAATCTTCTTCTTTTCCCATGTACCAACGCGGGGTCGGCGTTTTTCGTCAGCCTCTCAATCACCACTAGCTAATGTGACTGCTTTGGGCGAATCAGGCTGCTATACTCCCTGTTTAACATCCCCCAGCCAGACAATTTTATTTTTTACAACCAGTAAAAATAGGTACTTTTAGCTAAGTACCTGCCGATATGTATGTATTCCAGGTCTTTTGAAGAAGCCTAAGCCTAGGGCAAATGACGTCAAGGTGTGCCCCTCTAACCGGCCCTGTTCAAATGTATAAGTAAATCAATTTCCCCCTACCAACTTGCAAATTTCTGCAGTGAGTCATTTCTTGTCCTTGGACTCAGTCAGCGGAAGTAATGGTCTCAGGATTTGGACTAAAGAAATAAATCAAGACAAGATTCAATTAGGATTTTATTATTGGTGGGTTGTATGTGGTATCGAAAGACTTGTTAACTTGTAATAATACTGCGGAAACAATCATTTTCCGCTCACCCTCCAAATTGCATGACAAGATTCAATTAGGATTTTATTATTGGTGGGTTGTATGTGGTATCGAAAGACTTGTTAACTTGTAATAATACTGCGGAAACAATCTTTTTCCGCTCACCCTCCAAATTGCATTTTCTTTCCTTGGAAAATAAATGTGTTCATTTGTGAGAACCACTGTTTATTCATAGAAGATACTATTGAAATGACTTGATGAGTTATGTTGAGAAGTTAAAGTTATCATCCTAAAGGATGTAATACAATAGTCTATTAAATATCATCATTGAAGATTGCAAAGTACCCACCTATTTTAATTGAAAACTTGTTAGAGATGAAGGTACCTCTGCTGAAGCAGATGGACACAATGCAGACGAATCTGTGTAAGACTAGCATACTTTCCTAGATGAGATGAAGCCAGGACATCTCACCCTGTCGTAAAGTAATTTGTACAACAAACACAAAAGTTTCATTAAAGAAATGAAAGATTAGAGAAAGGCAAACATTCCAGAGACGAGGAGAAATGTACACACAAGTTGTACGAGTTATAAGGATGAAACTTTATCTGGAACTTTCACCGAGTGCCTAACATTCATAAAGTTGCACTAATTTTAGAATTATGTAAAATGAGACCACCACCTTTTTTCTCCATAATTAGAATTTAAAGAATGTAAGTGATTCGAAAAGTTTGCAGTTATTGTTTTTTATTTGAAACTTTGTGCTGCCTTGTAAGCCGTGCTTAAACTAAATTAAATTTAAGTTTCGAGAGAAACAGGATGAAAGTTTTAAATCCTTGATGAAGAAGTAAGTGGAGAAGGTAGAAGTGTGTTCCCAGATGAAAGAAATATGTAGGTCTAACTTTAAATAACTAAGACAAAAGTTTATGAGAACCAAGGAAACCAAGTTGTTCCTATAAATCCAATAGTTGTGGTCAGGTTTTGGGAAGATATAATATTTACCATACTAAACAATGAAGCAGACAGAAGGGTTTAACATCTATTAGTTAAAAATAGGCTGTTGAAGTATTTCTATCCTCAGTTTTTTTGCCTCTTTGAGGGCCATGCAGTGACGTTCAGAGCAAAGTTTTGCGCTACGGTCATGAATAAAGTTCATGACATCATGATCATGACTTGACATTGGAGGCAAAGTCGGGTAGAATTTTATCCAGTATTACCTACTGGGTAGCAGTACTGAATATATGAGTTAGGATGATACAGAGCTCTGTACAAATAAATCCCTTCCGAACAAATAAACTGATCACCTCACTTGAAACGTTAATGTAACAAAACATGGAACCAATGTACCTATGCTAACACTAGAGCCATTAATGAGGAACATGTTCAAACCACAAATGAAGATTAACATGGAGCGGTTTCCATCTTAAAATACAGAGACAAGGCTGATACAAACCAGAGCTTTTCCAACAAAATGAACTCAGATTGGGGCATCATAAACTTGTGGCTTAAACAATAATAAAGGATATACAGCAGTGTGTCAATTCAAAATTCAACTTACTATGTTACCCTTTGAATAGGGTTAGAATATGGCCAAAACACATTTGATATCATTTAAGTAGGAGGACTTTATAAGGAACGATACTATCAAAAGTTACTCATCAAAATTTCAATTGGATACTTCCCTAGCCCTACATAATACAAAAGTTTATGAGAACCAAGGAAACCAAGTTGTTCCTATAAATCCAATAGTTGTGGTCAGGTTTTGGGAAGATATAATATTTACCATACCAAACAATGGAGCAGACAGAAGGGTTTAACATCTACGGAGTTAGGATGATACAGAGCTCTGTACAAATAAATCCCTTCCGAACAAATAAACTGATCACCTCACTTGAAACGTTAATGTAACAAAATATGGAACCAATGTACCTATGCTAACACCAGAGCCATTAATGAGGAACATGTTCAAACCACAAATGAAGATTAACATGGAGCGGTTTCCATCTTGAAACACAGAGACAAGGCTAAATAAACTGATCACCTCACTTGAAACGTTAATGTAACAAAATATGGAACCAATGTACCTATGCTAACACCAGAGCCATTAATGAGGAATATGTTCAAACCACAAATGAAGATTAACATGGAGCGGTTTCCATCTTAAAACACAGAGACAAGGCTGATACAAACCTAGAGCTTTTCCAACAAAATGAACTCAGATTGGGGCATCATAAACTTGTGGCTTAAACAATAATAAAGGATATACTGCAGTGTGTCAATTCAAAATTCAACTTACTATGTTACCCTTTGAATAGAGTTAGAATATGGCCAAAACACATTTGATATCATTTAGGAGGACTTTGTAAGGAACAAAAGTTAGGTATTCATCAAAATTTCAATTGGATACTTCCCTAGCCCTACATTCCTACATAATACATATGTACCTATGTATGTAGGTACCTAACTAACTACTTGCCTAAATTCTTCAGTACCTACATTGTACTTGAAAAGATACAGGAGATCTAGCTACTATGTTACCCTTTGAATAGAGTTAGAATATGGCCAAAACACATTTGATATCATTTAGGAGGACTTTGTAAGGAACAAAAGTTAGGTACTCATCAAAATTTCAATTGGATACTTCCCTAGCCCTACATAATACATATGTACCTATGTATGTACCTAACTAATTACTTGCCTAAATTCTTCAGTACCTACATTGTATCTACTTGAAAAGATACAGGAGATCTAGCTAAGATAAACACCTATTATCCTTCTTATAATGACTCCTGTTTTGACTAACCCTGTAATTTGCGGAGGAACACAGAGAATGGTTCGGTTGTATTTTATGATTTATTTACTAATGTAGTCTTTACATTTTTCTCTCCAAATAATAGGATAAACGAAATAACAAATGAAGCTAATTCCTACACGGGGCCTAGACTAGACAATATAGGGAAGGAGGAAGAAAGATCAAAGGAAGACAGTTTTAATATAACCTGGAATGTTGGCAGTATTTTTTGCGATTTGTTTCTTTTTTTCGCAATCACGTTTTGTGAAGACTTTGAATTCTTGACTGATTTGTATGGGCGGATCGAATTTACAACTGAGCTGTGCTTCTTTTTAATTATTATTTCTTTCTTTGTTAACAGCTTCCATGACTGCTTAATAAATCTTACCTAGGTCTATCTTATATCCTTATAATATTCATCATCCAAGGACAAAAATATCAATCAACGGAATTTTAACTCACTTAGGTATTTTCGTCAAACTTTGATTTCAAAGCTCACTTTCTCATTAGGTATTATTAACGTATACACTGCATGAAACCAAAATTGGATTAAAGCAGAGATGTTGGGACAAATTGGATTCTCTTCTTTTTTAATCCAATAATATTTATTTATTTTTCTTTGTACTCTGGTATTTTTGGATTCAAGAGAAGCACAAAGTTTCAAATAAAAAACAATAACTGCAAACTTTTCGAATCACTTACATTCTTTAAATTCTAATTATGGAGAAAAAAGGTGGTCTCATTTTACATAATTCTAAAATTAGTGCAACTTTATGAATGTTAGGCACTCGGTGAAAGTTTCAGATAAAGTTTCATCCTTATAACTCGTACAACTTGTGTGTACATTTCTCCTCGTCTCTGGAATGTTTGCTTTTCTCTAATCTTTCATTTCTTTAATGAAACTTTCGTGTTTGTTGTACAAATTACTTTAACGACAGGGTGAAATGTCCTGGCTTCATCTCATCTAGGTAAAGTACCTATGCTAGTCTTACACAGATTCGTCTGCATTGTGTTCAACTGCTTCAGCAGAGGTACCTTCATCTCTAACAAGTTTTCAATTAAAATAGGTAGGTAGGTATTTTGCAATCTTCAAGGAGGATACTTAATAGACTATTGTATTACATCCTTTAGGATGATAACTTCTCAACATAACTCATCAAGTCATTTCATTACATATCTTCTAATATGAATAAATGGTAGGTAATTCTCACAAATGAACACATTTATTTTTCAAGGAAAGGCAAATTTGAAGGGTGCAGGAAAATATTGTTTCCTCAGTATTACCACAAGTTAACAAGTTTTTCCATACCACATACAACCCACCAATAATAAAATCCTAATAGAATCTTGTCTTGATTTATTTCCTTTTTTCTTCAAGACTTTGATCATTAGGTGGTAGAGAATAGAGAATGCCTTAATTGGTAATCACATTGCACGTGGTTATGTACATAATAGTTACAATACCTATGTCGAGCAGTCATCATCTGCGACTTTCGGGTCCTAAGCAACCCTTGAAGTATTTTATGTGTAATAATGAGTGTAATAACAATACTCATATTATCAAATCCTGAGACCATTACTTCCGCTGACTGAGTCCAAGGACAAGAAATGACTCACTGCAGAAATTTGCAAGTTGGTAGGGGGAAATTGTTTTACTTATACATTTGAACAGGGCCGGTTAGAGAGGGTCACCCGATGTTATTTGCCCTAGACTTAGGTTCCTTCAAAAGACCTGGAATACATACATATCGGCAGGTACTTAGCTAAAAGTACCCATTTTTACTGTTTGTAAAAAAAGAAAAACCTGCCGAATCGGTTCGTGTAAAGATACACAGGCGTGCTTGCTGGAACTTGGCCTGGCGCACTGCCGTGCGCTCAGATAAAGGATATACAGCAGTGTGTCAATTCAAAATTCAACTTACTATGTTACCCTTTGAATAGGGTTAGAATATGGCCAAAACACATTTGATATCATTTAGGAGGACTTTATAAGGAACGATACTATCAAAAGTTACTCATCAAAATTTCAATTGGATACTTCCCTAGCCCTACATAATACATATGTACGGTATGTACCTATGTAGGTACCTAACTAATTACTTGCCTAAATTCTTCAATACCTACATTGTACCTACTTAAAAAGATACAGGATATCATTGAAAGGCTGTCAGCGTTCATGGCTTCTTCAGAAAGATTCCAAATGAGAATCCCATTTTAGCAAATTCACATAGATCTAGCTAAGATAAACACCTATTATCCTTCTTATAATGACTCCTGTTTTGACTAGCCTAAATTCTTCAATACCTACATTGTACCTACTTAAAAAGATACAGGATATCATTGAAAGGCTGTCAGCGTTCATGGCTTCTTCAGACAGATTCCAAATGAGAATCCCATTTTAGCAAATTCACATACTCGTAGATCTAGCTAAGATAAACACCTATTATCCTTCTTATAATGACTCCTGTTTTGACTGACCCTGTAATTTGCGGAGGAACACGGAGAATGGTTCGGTTGTATTTTATGATTTATTTACTAATGCTAACAATATAATTCTTGTATCTAGGCATTTGTAATACGAAACCCCTCGTATATCTTCAAACCGTTCTACAGTATTGTGCTTGATGCTTTTGTTTTAATACCCATTATCTCCAATGTGCTTTTGTTCCTTGATGCCTCATACCTTTTAATGAGGAGTGTAATATAATGTTCATATATTCGTCGTAAGTCTATCTGCTTTTCTCTGCAATATCTTTGTTTTCCTTTTCCATTTCGGTGTGTATAAACAGCAGTCTTGCTGTTAATGAAATTGTGTTGTTAGAACAAGAGGATTTTCTTCAAACTTTCCTTTGGTTTTCTTTTTTGATTGACATTTGTATGAGAAGTCTAATTTCATCCAGAATTTGTCTCTGGAGTATCTTTTAAATTACCGTGCCAATAAAGTTCTACTTTCTTTCATATCAGGTCTTGTATTTTGTCAGTTTTTCAATTAATGTCATTTGTCACTTTACTACCGAGACTGTTGGACTGAAATGAGAAACATCAATGAGGTATTGACAACAATCGGACTAGACATGCATTCAAGATCGAAGAGAAAGAAATCAAAAAAAGAAAGTCTCCACCCAATTTTCCATCGGACTAGACATGCATTCAAGATCGAAGAGAAAGAAATCAAAGAAAGAAAGTCTCCACCCAATTTTCTATTGAAAGTCCAAGATTATACACTCAGAGCACGTTACGTAGAAGGTTGAGATTTTTTTTCCATTCTCCTTTTTCTCGTTCCCTCAAACTATTATTTTTCTATTAATCTGTCTTTAACAAATATCAGGAATTCCATTCTAGTTTTCCAAGACCTTCTATTTTGTGCTGCAGTATTTATTTTGACATCCCAAGCTACTGTATCGACAGGATTAGATGAAAATTTCAAGATTCTGACTGGGTGTAATCACTAATCAGACGTAAACCCTACATTAATTACAGTTTTATCTATTAGAGTTAGTGTGGCTGTCTCTCCCTTTCCTCAAAAATAAGTATCATTTGTTGTCTACAGTAGCATTTTCATAAGTCATCACATTTTTCACCCAATGTGTTTGAATCCGTCTATCTCGTGAGCCTAAACGATAATCCCTCAACTTGGCCTGAACATTTCAGATATCTTCAAATACATGAGGGAAGTTATCCCTCATACCTATAATATGAAGGCCTAAAGTTTTACCCTCCTCATATTTGAGAGTTGCAGGACATTGCGTTAACGCGCTCAAGATTCTGACTGGGTGTAATCACTAATCAGACGTAAACCCTACATTAATTACAGTTTTATCTATTGGAATTAGTATGGCTGCTTTCCTCAAAAATCAATTTCATTTGTTATATTGGAGTAGTATTCTTCTAAGTCATCATATTTTTTCACCAAAAGTGTTCAACTTATCCGTCTGTCTCGTGAGCTAAACGATAATCCCTCAACTTGGCCTGAACATTTCAGATATCTTCACATACTAGTATATGGGGGAAGTTATCTCTCATACCTCTTGGCCTGAACATTTCAGATATCTTCACATACTCGTATATGGGGGAAGTTATCTCTCATACCTATAATATGAAGGCCTAAAGTTCTACCCTCCTCATATTTGAGAGTTGCAGGACATTGCGTTAACGCGCTATCGTTATTTTTCCTACTTGTTTTATTTGCACAAAATTTTACCTTCATTCGGATATGTTTGGTGTTTCAGTTTCTTCTCAATGTTTGAACAGAATTATTATTTTATTTGCATTATTTGTTTTTGTGTAGTTATTACAACCATGTTTGCTTATCTTGTTAAGAGTTGAGTTGATGCTGTGTGTGTTTTATGTAAAGGTAGAGGAGATACTTGTACGTACATCTCTTGTCTACCATATTATTCAATAGGACGAGATGAGGATGGATGATGAAGAGTTTTGTAAATGAAATATAACAGAACATTCAGATGTGCACACTACAGCACAATTCCACCATGTTGTAGATAAAGAGAAGGAACAGAGAGTGTTATTGGGTGAAACTTTACGAACCGACACTGCATTGGGAATGTTCTGTGGCAATCTGGCAATTTTTACGAACCGGCACGGAACGACGAAAAGAGAGTTATTTATCATTGCTAATCCTGAAGTATCTGCACTTCACTCTGCATGGCGTACCAGGATATATGGGGCACCTGCACCACAAACTACAATAAAAAGAAGAAAAACTAATTAGAAGGATAAAGCACCGAGAAAAAACAAAAGAAAAGTAAAATTTGAGGCAAAGAAAGAAGAAAAATGCTCGAGATATAAATGAGAGCTTTTCCTTTGTTACTGTCTCGATGCATGACCGTACATCAAGAGTGAAAATAGGATAATACTCCATAATAAGGATAATGACTTAATAACTATATATTGTGACAAACGACAGTAACGAACGTATTAGAAAAACTTCTGTAATACATATTAGAAAAGGTCAGAATTTTACTGTGAAAAACATCATTTTTGCAGTTCTTTGTCTCCCCCAATTAAAATTTAGATGCATGAGTTAATCATAATCAGCAAGTACGTACATAAGTAGGTATTTATTAAACTTAGTTACTTACTAATATTGTTTTCTACAAAAAGAATGCCATCTTTCTTCAAAAAGAATTTTTGTGATTAGCAGCTTAACCACACATGTGATAAGACCTAGGATAGTATTCTGTTCTATTCGGAAAGCACTGCGTGTACTTACTTTAATAGCTCTCCAGTTCTCTAAGTCAAGACAACTCCGCAGAGGAGAAAGATTACTATTACTAAAGTGTCACTCAGAGTGAACTCTCTACTTCGTCACATGGCGAAGGCGGAGAGGAAAGCGAAATCTCGACTGCTGTTGTAATTTCAAGAGAAAATGTGTTTCACTTGTTCCTGGTGTAATACCTACATATTAGAAAAGGTCAGAATTTTACTGTGAAAAACATCATTTTTGCAGTTCTTTGTCTCCCCCAATTAAAATTTAGGTGCATGAGTTAATCATAATCAGCAAGTACGTACATAGGTATTTATTAAACTTAGTTACTTACTAATATTGTTTTCTAGAAAAAGAATGTCATCTTTCTTCAAAAAGAATTTTTGTGATTAGCAGCTTAACCACACATGTGACAAGACCTAGGATAGTTAAGGTATTCAGTTCTATTCGGAAAGCACTGCGTGTACTTACTTTAATAGCTCTCTGTAACTCAAGACTCAAGACAACTCCGCAGAGGAGAAAGATTACTATTACTAAAGTGTCACTCAGAGTGAACTCTCTACTTCGTCAGGCGGAGAGAAAAGGGAAATCTCGACTGCTGTTGTAATTTCAAGAGAAAATGTGTTTCACTTGTTCCTGTTAAAGTTAGACAAGATGAACAATGTGGTTCAGACGTTGATTGGTGTGTCCAAAGTAGTGGATTACGATTTAGATTTATCAGTTTATCTCTGGATTTGGCCAGCGATTTATTTTTTATACCGTTAAAAAATGGGGCTTTGTGGGAACATTAACGTAATGGGAACTTGTGGACTGTCCACAAATGACCCTAATTAAGCTTAAAAATCTCCTATTAAAAACATGATCAAATCCGTCATTTGCCATATTTGCAGTCAACCGCAGTGCATCTCAGAGCATACTTGGAAGTCAAAATGAGAAAGAACCAAGAGTGGTATAACCATTTTGTAAGATCTGAATCTTCCTTAGTCATATACCGCATTCCTTAATAGAGTTTCCACGAGGTCTAGTGCACTAATTGATAAATTGATGAGGTCTCGACTTAAGACATGATGAATATGTGTGCGGGGGAAACGGAACTTTTAATCTGATGTGAAAAGCGCACCCTGAGATAAGAAAAGTAATAGCACTTGAGTTTCCACTTTCCACACACAAGATGTAATTTAAAGAAGAGGTACAGGGGTATAGCGGTTGTGTGAGGATTAAGAAGAAGAAGAAGGAGGAGGAAATGTGTGCGGGGGAAACGGAACTTTTAATCTGATGTGAAAAGCGCACCCTGAGATAAATAAGAAAAGTAATAGCACTTGTGAGTTTCCACTTTCCACACACAAGATGTAATTTAAAAAAGAGGTACAGGGGTATAGCGGTTGTGTGAGGATTAAGAAGAAGGAGGAGGAGGACTAGGAGACGAAGAAAAAGACGAAAAAGAGGAAGAATAACGTACATATAAGGAGCTAAAGCTAAGTCAAAGTCTGGGGGAGTCATAAATATTGTCTCCTCTTTTCAAATACTTATCCTGCATTCCTGTCATCAGCCTTATCTCGCTTGGATTGTTTCAATCTTCTAACTAGCCTCGGTCTGGGCTTGATATAATCCTGTTTAACCTTATAACAGTTGTAACAAATTCGATTCCTTTTCCGTGATCCCCACTTTGATTGGATATTCATTGAAATCTCTGAGCCGCAACCAAAATCAGCTGGTTTTAGCAGTCTCATAAAGTAATTTAATTCTAAAGCTCTAATCCTAATCAGTATAATCTCTTAGTTGATTAGGAAATTTACTATGTTCATTATGAAGATATAATTTCACGTCCATTTTGTGGATTTCTCACATCTCGAGAGAAGAAGTTTTGTCCGTTTTTGATGCCTCCTCTGAAATCTGAAACAAGTACCTATGTAGGTATGGGATTAGTGGACTAAGACAAACTAGCCATATATAAATATAAGGTGGTACGTCAAAATCTCTGAAAATTTCAAGTGGTACGTGTTTACTAAAAGGTTGAGAACCCCTGCAGTTGATTAGGAAATTTGCTATGTTCATTATGAAGGTATAATTTCACGTTCATTTTGTGGATTTCTCACATCTCGAGAGAAGAAGTTTTGTCCGTTTTTGATGCCTCCTCTGAAATCTGAAACAAGTATGTAGGTATGGGATTAGTGGACTAAGACGAGTGTCTCACATGTAGGTACCCAACTACCCATTTGAGGCATGTCCGTCATGTCCATTTGATACACAGTATGCTTAAGGAGTCATAAATATTGTCTCTTCTTTTCAAATACTTATCCTGCATTCCTGTCATCAGCCTTATCTCGCTTGGATTGTTTCAATCTTCTTACTAGCCTCGGTCTGGGCTTGATATAATCTTGTTTAACCATATAACAGTTTTAACAAATTCGATTCCTTTTCCGTGATCCCCACGTTGATTGGATATTCATTGAAATCTCTGAGCCGCAACCAAAATCAGCTGGTTTTAGCAGTCTCATAAATTAATTTAATTCTAAAGCTAATCCTAATCAGTATAATCTCCTAGTTGATTAGGAAATTTGCTATGTTCATTATGAAGGTATAATTTCACGTTCATTTTGTGGATTTCTCACATCTCGAGAGAAGAAGTTTTGTCCGTTTTTGATGCCTCATCTGAGTCATCTGAAATAAGTAGATATGTAGGTAGGTATTACTAGGTAGGTATGGGATTAGTGGACTAAAACAAGTGTCTCACATGTTAGGTACCCAACTACCCATTTGAGGCATGTCCGTCATGTCACTCATGTCCATATGATACACAGTATGCTTAATAATGTGTTCACTTGGAAGTTTCAGACATATTTGTTGCAAAGAAATGTTCTGTCCTTGTAGGTATCCCCCCAACATGATATCTCTTGTCTTTTTCCTTTATCCCTTTTGTCAAATTCTTCTACAAATTAAATAACTGACGGTACCCAACTACCCATTTGAGGCATGTCCGTCATGTCCATTTGATACACAGTATGCTTAATAATGTGTTCACTTGGAAGTTTCAGTAGGTATGCTTAATGTGTTCACTTGGAAGTTTCAGACATATTTGTTGCAAAGAAATGCTCTGTCCTTGTATCCCCCCAACATAATATCTCTTGTCTTTTCCCTTTATCCCTTTTGTCAAATTCTTCTACAAATGAAATAACTGATGTTCTCTTTGCATTAGTTTCTGCTCTAACAAAATGCAATCCAATTCTTTTTAATTTCCTTTTACAGAGTCTTTACATTTTTCTCTCCAAATAATAGGATAAACGAAATAACAAATGAAGCTAATTCCTACACGGGGCCTAGACTAGACAATATAAGGAAGGAGGAAGAAAGATCAAAGGAAGACAGTTTTAATATAGCCTGGAATGTTGGCAGTATTTTTTGCCATTTGTTTCTTTTTTTTTTCGCAATCACGTTTTGTGAAGACTTTGAATTCTTGACTGATTCGTACGGGCGGATCGAATTTACAACTGAGCTGTGTTCTTTTTAATTATTATTTCTTTCTTTGTTAACAGCTTTTCCATGACTGTTAATAAATCTTACCTAGGTCTATCTTATATCCTTATAATATTCATCATGCAAGGACAAAAATATCAATCAACGGAATTTTGACACACTTAGGTATTTTGTCAAACTTTGATTTCAAAGCTCACTTTCTCATTAGGTATTATTAACGTACACTGCATGAAACCAAAAATTGGATTAAATTGGTACATGGGAAAAGAAGAAGATTTTTGGATGAGTGGTTTATTGTTGTAGTTACCCCCGGGGCCCGGTTTTCGTTCGGCCCTGGATAGGAGTTGCAGGGGATGATTATCAGTGTCTCTTGAGACATATCATTGTGTCACCTCAATCAGCAATCAGGACGTACATTGTAAAACCTCGAATATATTAATTTATTCACGTGCTCCTCCTCCTATCACGGCACGTGCTCTCAGTTTGCTAATTAGCTCCCTGATTGACACCCCCTGGAGACTTTGGTTACCTCTGTGTGTATCTCAATGAATTTGAGCGGAGCTTTTAGAGAGTCCCCTATTGATTTGGGTGAATTATTTATGGGACGTTTTATTGTTTTTTGGGGGTGCCATTGGTCAATATTATTTCCGAAAGGTAATGGTGCAAGGGCCATCGGTTATCCAAACCATAATATGTATTTATGCCACTGCCACTTGATTAGGGGTGAGTTTCACCAAACTTCTTTTTAGCCCCTAAAAGAATGTTAGCTTAACAGCCCTGTTGAGCTTCTACTACAAAGCACGGGTAACCTGTATTATTGTCATTATGCAGCCGGTATTTTGGACTGAGAAGACAGGCTCCCAATTTCACTAACATTTTGAATTTCATGTGTCCATGCGTCAATCCTCTATAGTTCCAGTAGAAATAAAATTATTTTCTTAGAATATACTCGTAGGACGCCTGCATAATACACTGATAACATTAGTGCAATATGCAATACGTGCACTAATGCAGTCTGCATAAATCAGTGTATAGGCAACCAGCCATACACCACAGGGCATTGTCAACACTGTAAATTTTAGTAAGAATATTAGGCATGATATTTTATGACCGAAATTACTTTTAAAAGCTCTCGTCATTGTATTTATTTTGCATAATATTATGTGGGCCGTACAGACTACAGATGGGTTTATTAGGGGCAGGAGCTGAACTTTGATAATTATATTACGATTATGCTACGTGATGTATCCTTAGTTCAGGTGTGGATTTAGGTGTCGTTATTCCTCCCCGGTAACCCAAACAGGATTAGTTCCTGTCAACAACTTAACATGATCGTATAGTTTCAACTCATTAGAGATGTCAAAAGATAATGGCCTCGGTTTGACAGCAACTTTTCTTTAGGACCTTATATGTACAATGTAGATGAGTATTCCTCCCCGGTAACCCAAACAGGATTAGTTCCTGTCAACAACTTAACATGATCGTATAGTTTCAACTCATTAGAGATGTCAAAAGTTAATGGCCTCGGTTTGACAGCAACTTTTCTTTAGGACCTTATATGTACAATGTAGATGAGTACCTACAATGCGACTTGTCAGTCCTATATACCTATCCTGACATAATTCAGTGTCTAGTTATGATAATAACACTACTAGGGTTCATACAGTTGAGTGTACACTTGACAAATCAGTATTTCTTCAGGACCTCAGTCGTTAGTCATTTCTTGCTGCTTTGCTTTAGCCGTACCACTGTTATGGTTATGGCTTGTTAGGTGTACAATGTACATACGGATAGGTAAAAATACCTTGATCAATATTGTTGTTGGTACCTACTGTGAGCGCTAATGTGGTACCGACCTACACCACAAACCGTTTAGGTCCGAAGAACTCGGACCGAAAAAAGCCAGGTATAGTTCAATAGATAATTGAATTCCTAGGCCGGTACGGTTAGACCCAGCAAGAATCCCAGTTGTACAGGTTGTACTCACTCGAGACGTGTTTAGTTTGCACCTCGTTTACAAAAACTGTCTGAACCTTTGGGTGAGAAAACTTTTTCCATCGCCAAACTTTTGTGAAACACGATAGTTACGTTACGTATCAAAGAAAAAGTTGGAAAACTTCGACGGTAATATAGGCCGGCGAAAATAAAAAAGGAAAATCTACTAAAGAATTGTTTGCAAATTAGTGTTTTTTTTTTTTTTTTGGTTAGGTATTTGAGCATGATTTCTCATAGGAAGATAGTTCAATATTGCAAGTGTAAAATGGATCGTGTGACCAAAAAAAAAAACTCTTTCTCTCTGAACCTACCTCCATCTCACAATTCTCATATGATGAGGCTGAGGGTGAGAATCCCCAGTGAAAAAAAAAGCCTCTAACTCACACTTGTGACCCTTTAAACGGAGAATAATTTTTATTACAAATGTCCGTTCTACGATATTAATATGAATGTGCTTTGTACATATTTTATGTCTAAAATTTTTTTCATTCTTCTAAAGGAAGCAGAGGATCTATGTTAAGAATGGCTGTACCAAATGCCGTCTCTAAGGTCGGGACTCCAAGATGATAACCGCATCTGTCACGTGCTAATATACGAATTGGTAAGATCGTATAGGTACTAAGTATTCTAAGAAATCTTCCCAAAGGATAAGAAATTATGGAAACAAATCTTTCACAATAAATGATCCCAAGTTAGCTTTCCCAATAGCTTTGCTGCTGAATGTTCACACTAGCGTGATGCATGCATCAGCATTTCAACGCCAGATGTGCCAGATTCCCACCAGTATTTTCCTGGAATAAAATTCCCCGAGTAGAAAAACTCAGTCAGCACAGCCAAACTTGGAAAAGAAAACTTTCTTAATTATATTCCTGCAGCTCAGCAAGACACACTCATACAAGAAAGGAGTGATGCTGATTTTTTTTAGTCTTTTTAATCCATTGATGTCCACAGTCCTTTTTCCATCAATCTTTACCAAGATTATATTACTGGCCTATCCGGATGAGCAGACTATGCAGAGATTTCGACTCAGATCCAAGAAAGAGCCCATGGGTTAAGTGGGTAGCAAAGATGATTAGAAAAGACCATGATACAAGAGAATGATTTTGATTTTTTTTTTTTTTTTTTCGTCTTTTTAATCCATTGATGTCCACAGTCCTTTCTCCATCAATCTTTAATAAGATTATATTACTGGCCTATCCGGATGAGCAGACTATGCAGAGATTTCGACTCAGATCCAAGAAAGAGGCCACGGGTTAAGTGGATAGCAAAGATGATTAGAAAAGACCAAAAAGGAGTGGACAGAATTTTTTAGGAGTGGAAAGACAAAGCAGGTGATGAGAAAAACAATATATTGACGACCTCGGTGAGACTCGGTCCCAAAAAGGTTAAAGAGTTCTTGAAAAAAGTTGTTTTTTAAGACCTGTGAAAAAGTCACGTTCAGCCTTTTGATAAATTGTATTCCAAGGGCTGAGTGTTTGCAAAGGCTACTTCTGAGCACTTTAGAAACCCCATAGGCTCCGAGACTTGGAGCTTACAGCTTTATCATTGGAATGGACAAAGCTGACACAATTTAGAAATAAGAGCGTTTCGTGTTATTTATCTTTGGAAGCGTAAAGTTTGTTTATCTTATGATACCTACATCTAAAATTACATAATATGTGGTGCTTACCTTTTCAAGACTTGGAGCTTACAGCTTTATCATTGGAATGGACAAAGCTGACACAATTTAGAAATAAGAGCGTTTCGTGTTATTTATCTTTGGAAGCATAAAGTTTGTTTATCTTATGATACATCTAAAATTACATAATATGTGGTGCTTACCTTTTCAAAGGAAAGCCATCTTCAAAAGTAGGGAAAACATTGAATCTAATATAAGCAATTGGGATTGGGCAATTACCTGCAACAAAGAATACAAGAATAGCATTTAATATTGAGAAACTAAAAATCATTTCATCAAAGTCATAGTCAGTATGGAGTATTATAGGTGCCTAAATAATAACATACATAGATAAAATTTTGCTGACTTAGCCTAGGTCTTCATATCAACTTACACCAAGACATTTTCTGCACCAAAAACAAGAGACAAGGGGGTTGTTTTTTTTTTTTTTTTTTTTTTTTTTTTTTTTTGTCTTTTTAATCCATTGATGTCCACAGTACTTTCTCCATCAATCTTTAATAAGATTATATTACTGGCCTATGCGGACGAGCAGACTATGCAGAGATTTCGACTCAGATCCAAGAAAGAGCTCATGGGTTAAGTGGATAGCAAAGATGATTAGAAAAGACCAAAAAGGAGTGGACAGAATTTTTTACGAGTGGAAAGACAAAGCAGGTGATGAGAGAAACAATATATTGACGACCTCGGTGAGACTTGGTCCCAAAAAGGTTAAAGAGTTCTTGAAAAAAGTTGTTTTTTAAGACCTGTGAAAAAGTCACGTTCAGCCTTTTGATAAATTGTATTCCAAGGGCTGAGTGTTTGCAAAGGCTACTTCTGAGCACTTTAGAAACCCCATAGGCTCCGAGACTTGGAGCTTACAGCTTTATCATTGGAATGGACAAAGCTGACACAATTTAGAAATAAGAGCGTTTCGTGTTATTTATCTTTGGAAGCGTAAAGTTTGTTTATCTTATGATACCTACATCTAAAATTACATAATATGTGGTGCTTACCTTTTCAAGGGAAAGCCATCTTCAAAAGTAGGGAAAACATTGAATCTAATATAAGCAATTGGGATTGGGCAATTACCTGCAACAAAGAATACAAGAATAGCGTTTAATATTGAGAAACTAAAAATCATTTCATCAAAGTCATAGTTAGTGTGGAGTATTATAAATGCCTAAATAATAACATACCTACATAGGTAAAATTTTGCTGACTTAGCCTAGGTCTTCATATCAACTTACACCAAGACATTTTCTGCACCAAAAACAAGAGACAAGACTTTCGTTATTCAACATTCCTCATAAAGAGGGCTGATGGGGAAGGCTTAAAACACAAGTCGAGGATTCCTTTCCCATTTGTTGATGTAAGATTATGTGGTGCTTACCTTTTCAAAGGAAAGCCATCTTCAAAAGTAGGGAAAACATTGAATCTAATATAAGCAATTGGGATTGGGCAATTTACCTGCAACAAAGAATACAAGAATAGCATTTAATATTGAGAAACTAAAAATCATTTCATCAAAGTCATAGTCAGTGTGGGGTATTATAGGTGCCTAAATAATAACATACATAGGTAAAATTTTGCTGATTTAACCTAGGTCTTCATATCAACTTACACCAAGACATTTTCTGCACCAAAAACAAGAGACAAGACCTTCGTTATTCAACACTCCTCATAAAGAGGGCTGATGGGGAAGGCTTAAAACACAAGTCGAGGATTCCTTTCCCATTTGTTGATGTAAGACGAGGAGATCCACTTGAGGTAATGTGAGTATTAAACAGGTATTTAGCAGGAGACTGCTGGGTAAGTAGAGGGGTAGGCATATTTCTCTTCTATTGAGGTAAGCACTTTATCCCTTACTGTTTTACCGAAAGAAAACTTGACTTATTTGTTCGAATCTCAGCGGTATTATGAGTAGGTTCATATTCAGGAAATTTTCTTGTAGTTGATGGTTGATATCATTGATATGAGATGGGAATGGAAGAAGAGACAACCAGGCAACCAGGGGGGGAAAGAGGGAGACCGGAGACATTTTCAAATTCAAACGCAAGGTTGTGGTAGATTGAGAAGGCAGAGAGGGAAAAATTCAACACATTGAATACCAACGGTATTTCAGTGATATTTATTTGTTCAGAAGCTAAATCGGCTAAGGGTTAACACTTAACATTACTTAAGTATTAGAAAAGTCTTCAGAGACGTCACGTCACTCAACGTGTAAAATAGAAAGTAGGTACCTGTAGGTAGGTACTTCGAATTAACACTCGAAAACTGGAAAGTACATACATGGACCGTTTACAACTACAATGCAAATGCCACCTCTTTGTCTACAATACTAATTCTCTATTTCAATCCTAGAGCTCCAAGTTCCAAATTTCAGCTTTCTAGGTGTTGTGGTTCTCGAGATAGAGCGATCAGTGTGTGAAATGTGAATGAGTTCTCGTACGGTAATAGGAGTGGCGTAGCTGGTGACATAATAAGAGACTTCTCTCTTTGCACGCGGAAGAAACGTCGTGTTCTACAGTTTTCAGAATAGTCATCTTTTTCTGCGTGATGAGTGTGAAATATGCCGTTAGTATTGATTTGTGGAATAGTCTCTTAGTTCTGGTTCCTATAGGGTGTGAAAAGCCCCAAAAAGATTAATTGTAAGCCCCCGACTTTCAGCCAGCCACTCACTATCAGGTAGACCTGACAGTACAATAACTGTCATGATAGCGGAAATGGTCTTTCACAAGTGGAGCTACTCCAAGGAGTTAGTATTACATTCAAAAGACTAGAGGAGATTAATGATTCGAAATAATTGACTGGTACCTTTATAACCGATTCCCTAGTCCTATACCACTGGGAAATCTCTGTGACCTTCCACAACGCCTACCAGAGGAATCACAGGAGTCAGGGGTACCAGTTATCAAATTAACAGCGTCTTGTACATTGATAGGCGAGATTTCTCTAAATAGGTAGAGGACAGTCCTTTACCTGGCTTTTTTATTTAACCAAATTGTTATTTTATTCAAATCTGTTTGTAGTATTTTGTACATTTCTTCTATATTTTCATGTACTAAGTACACTAATGTGTCATCAGCATATTTTATGATTTTTGATTCTATCCCTATTCTATGTATACTATTTACGTATAATTTGAAATTCATTAATCATTAACAAGAACAAGGAACAATAATTAAGCAGAACTGAACTTTCGTTACTAAAGTGTAATATTCTGAGGTATAAAATAAAGGTTCATTCTTACCTGCCTATTTTTGATCATTCTTTTAATAGCTATTCTGGTATCTAAGGATTCTAATGTTGCCACTCATTTAAAAGTACCTCGGATGGAAATTTACCCCTTCTAAAGTCTACAATAAATTCCCTCGGCTTCTGCACAACTCTGATTTGTTTTTGATGCAAAGTTTTTTTCGTTATTTTTATTCTTATTAAATTTCACTTTGACTGTAAGCTGTCTGTCAGCATGGAATACCGTTCCAACACAGGTGTCAGCTGTTCTCCTATATGATAACTTCATAGATTATGCGCTTCAACGCTGATGGATGAATCAGTGTTTGTTTCGCTCAGGTATATCATGACGTAATTGTAAGTCAGCTTATTTAGCATAGCTCTGAACTCTATCCATGTAAATGGCTAAATAAGCAACACCTTAAACAGCAAAGAAACAATGGATTTTGAACACGTCAAATCTATCAGTTTAAACGTTAGATATATATACGAATAAGTTTACGTAAAGGTGTATGATAGGGAATATCAGCATAAAATTAGGATTGTCGAGCATCCGAATACCCAACCCTTCTGACAAAAATCCCTCCAAAGGATTACCGAATAGGTAAATGCAAATTGGTGACATCGAAATAACCCTTTTGACGAACGCATCAATGAACTGATAAAATTTTAACTTAGAATGTGAATTGATAAAAATTCAACTGAATGGGAAGTGATAAAACGTCGCTCGCAAACTGACATGATAGACAGCAGAAAAAAGGCAGGAGGATACATTGGATTGACAGATAAACCTGGAGGAAGAGGAAGAAGAGGGAGAGGAAGAGGAGGAGGAGGAGGAGGAGGAGGAGGAGGAGGAGGTGTCACGGTGCATAGGGGCGGAAAACTATCTGCATGTCTCATCTGGTGAATAATTCACGTCCCACCTCCCCCACAACTCTCACCCCCTCCAAAACATTCCTGAGACATTTTGAACTCTGTTGTCAGATTTGACGACGACGGAGCTCTACCAAATTTGTTTTTTCTTCCTTAGACGTATTTTTTCGCAGTAAAGAGTTCTACCCAAGAGAAAAGAAGGAATATCCTCTCAAAAACACACTTCGTGTTTGAAAAAAGTGGGAACTCTTGGCTTTCACGCGCTTTATTTATTTATTTCAGAAACTTGTGTTCATTCGAGAGCAAAAAGGCCTGAATTTCTAGGAATTGAAAGAACTCCAGGACGTCTGTAGTTACAATTTTACAACCTATTTATCAGCAATATTTTTTTGAAAAGTTAGAGGCAAAGTAGTCTTTTTGGATCACCAAAGTTAAGTAACATCGGGCAAGGGGATTTATCTGGACAGGAATCTTTTGTGCATGTCAAAGTTTCTACGATATCAAAGTCAGATGAAGTTACATAATACGGCTACCCCATCTTCAATTTTGCTTGTTTAAATATCTTGAAACACGTAGATACATAGTTGGAATTGATCCTGATGTCTGTCTTGTGTCTAGCCTTAAATTGTGCACCCTTGGAATCTTTTGTGCATGTCAAAGTTTCTACGATATCAAAGTCAGATGAAGTTACATAATACGGCTACCCCATCTTCAATTTTGCTTGTCTAAATATCTTGAAACACGTAGAGAGGTACATAGTTGGAATTGATCCTGATGTCTGTCTTGTGTCTAGCCTTAAATTGTGCACCCTCACAATACTAATATTATCTAATGATAGTCTGCAAATAATAAATTTCAAATAAAATGGAAACATTTATCACAAGTTATGTCTTAAAATTCCTTTGTATACATTTTCCCCTTCATTTATCCTGCCAAGAGAATTCGGGGGAAATGTCTAAAAAGAAGAAAAGAAATGAGAAAAATATTTTGTCATATTAAAAAATGTTCAGCGTATTTTTGCCCTTTTTGTTGTAATATTTTGTCAGTTGTGGAGGGGCGATGTTTGTCTGAGAAATTAACAATTGAAAACCTAAACCAAGATGACGGCTATATCTGAAAACTTGACTGAGAAAAGACGGTTAACCCCTTCAGTTTCATCTGAGGATGTCACATCTTTCCCTCTAAGAATGTCTGATGGTGAGGGGTGTCTTGAACAAGAAAGGATTAAATTTATTACCTTTCCAAGATGACGGCTATATCTGAAAACTTGACTGAGAAAAGACGGTTAACCCCTTCAGTTTCATCTGAGGATGTCACATCTTTCCCTCTGTTATGATTAAGAATGTCTGATGGTGAGGGGTGTCTTGAACAAGAAAGGATTAAATTTATTACCTTAGCTGTATAAAATAACATAAATAAATTATCGTTCAAGAGGAGACAAGTGTCTTCACTCGACCACCATTCAAAAACCCCTACTTTTCGTGTGCGGTATAAAATAACATAAATAAATTATCGTTCAAGAGGAGACAAGTGTCTTCACTCGACCACCATTCAAAAACCCCTACTTTTCGTGTGCATCATAAAATCAAAGTAAAATTATAAATAATGCAGGCAACTCAAGTTCAAATGAACTTACTTGCATATTTCTGATTTAAAATTAAACAGTAATAGGTATCTCCTATGTACCTATAGATTTATAGGTGCCGATAATACTAAAACCTAAAAGGAGAGGAAAAAAATCTCCTAAAATCCGCAAAACTACCCCGCCCGTGCGTGTGAGAAAGCAACCACCGAGGGAATTCCTAAAAGGAGAGGAAAAAAATCTCCTAAAATCCGCAAAACTACCCCGCCCGTGCGTGTGAGAAAGCAACCACCGAGGGAATTCAAATATATTATTAAAAATTCTGACACAAAATCAATGTGTTCCTCCTCACTCCCTCTTTCTCTTTGCCTCATACGCCTGAGTAGCCTAACTTAAGCACATGAACCCAATTGAGTAATCTGCTTAACTTCCTCAGATATTTCTTTCTCTCTTCGTTTCCTTCTTATTGTCTCTTCTTGCACTTATAACCTGCTTCGTCGAATAAGTTCTCTCATTTCACAGTCAGGGTGAGACTCAAAGTGCTATTTAGAAACATCTCTATTTTCCGCTGGTCTGAAGCAGATCTTTTGCAACCTTCCAATTTGATTTCACGATAATAGCTTTCTAAAGTGAAAAGCTGTAATAAATGATTTTGTTCTGAAGAAATTTCAGAATTGAAGAAATTGCAATGTACTCTTTGGAAGAATGGAAGATGAGCAGCACAAAATGTCTTTCAAGAGTGAGTCATTAATTACCTCTTCTGTCTGTCAGCACCAAGGTAAACAATCAGTTGAACTTTTATATCTTTATGATGGGAATTCATACAAATATCTTAATATCAATCTGGTGATAAGCTGACTTCAAGAGGAGTTTTATCCAGACAAATCTACAAAAAATAAAAATCCAAATCCAAAGTTAAATCCGAGTTAACTTTTGCAACAGATCCGCCTCGAAATGTAGAGTAGGTAATAATGATTATGAAATTCAAATATTTATTAAGCTCATTTCGGTTTCAATTTAAAAACTTTCCTGATCATTATCTTAAACAAAATTTGAAAACTTTTTTTCCTCCTCGTTTCCTCAAAGTTTTCTGCCTTTTAAGTTCGTTTTTCGTTTGACTTTCCGTTTTCTTTTCGATTTGCAATGCACATAAGTATCTAACTAATTTACATTGTTGTTGAACATTCAATATTGAATTTTCCCGAGGACTAAAAGTAGACAATTTTCAAGATGGTGCCTTTTCAAGATGGAGTTAGAAATCTCCAGAGTCCACAGAGTAAGGAAAGCGACCAGTTTGCCTTTTCAAAGCAGAAGATACAAAAATTACAAACCAAACATCTACTTGTTTAACCTGTCCGTACCTATAGGGTAGTTTTTAGTTGGCATTTACAATTTTACACTTAGATGTTCAAGACCGTAAAAAAATCTCTATCAAAGGCTTGTTGGAAAAGTCTGCTTGAAATTCCAGTTGCGACGTTGCCAGTCGCCGCGCCCCGGGACCAAAAAGATAACTGTCGCTAATTGAAATTCCTCGCGTATTCATATTCATGCATTTGAACATGTTCCCCCCCCCCCCTCCCTCCCCCCAGTCTTCACGTCTCTGGTAAGTATGGGTCAGGCCTCAGGGGAGTAAAATGAGACGTGACTAGAAGAGAGGGAGGGAGTGGGGGAGAGAGAAAGACGAGGGACGGGGAGAAGGAGAGGAAGGGAGGGAGAGAGAGAAGGCCAAAGAAGAACAAAAGGGACCGAGAAAGTAGGGTTAATTGAGAAAGGCCAACAACGGAGGTATGGTAGAATGAAGATATTAGGTGCCATGGATGACCTGGTAGACAAAATTACCAAGACATAATTGGGCGGTATTAACACCATAACTTAACTACCTCCTGAATGGCATTTCTAATAGATATGATTCAGAAATCAGCCTGCAGAGAGGTAGGTACACAATACACACATGGGATATGGGCAGTTAGGTAAGTGGTAAGTGTGGGTATATTTATGGATTGTAGTCTGATTGTCTGATACCACAAATCCTACATCGGCATTGGGGACTAACATTGGCATCATTGAAAGATACGAGTGGGTAGGATGTAAGATGAGGAGATCCACTTGAGGTAATGTGAGTATTAAACAGGTATTTAGCAGGAGACTGGGTAAGTAGAGGGGTAGGCATATTTCTCTTCTATTGAGGTAAGCACTTTATCCCTTATTGTTTTACCGAAAGAAAACTTGACTTATTTGTTGGTACATTATCCTGAATAGAAACATTGGAAGATGATTACACAAAAGCTCCGAGAGGTCCCAAACAAAAGGAGGTCCATATGAAAACACAGGCTCGTATGAATACCAACAGACCAGGTACGAAACGTAACAGCGTCCCCTAGGAGACATAAATTTTACGTCCGTTTATACGCTGGCCGGCGTATTGTGCACGAAACGACCATCTTTAAAATTTGGCTTTAATAGAGGCAATTTCCCTGTATTACAGGACTTATAAGTTTCATGAAACGGGGCCCAGATGGGTTTATTAGGGGCAGGAGCTGAACTTTGATAATTATACTTATTACGATTATGCTACGTGATGTATCCTTAGTTCAGGTGTGGATTTAGGTGTCGTTATTCCTCCCCGGTAACCCAAACAGGATTAGATCCTGTCAACATCACAACATGATCGTATAGTTTCAACTCATTAGAGATGTCAAAAGATAATGGCTTCGGTTTGACAGCAACTTTTCTTTAGGACCATATATATAATATATGTACAATGTAGATGAGTTCTCTCTAGTAGCGACTTGTCAGTCCTACCTATCCTGACATAATTCAGTGTCTAGTTATGATAATAACACTACTAGGGTTCATACAGTTGAGTGAACACTTGACAAATCAGTATTTCTTCAGGACCTCAGTCGTTAGTCCGGGGGGAAGACAGTACTGTTTTCAAATTCAAACGCAAGGTTGTGGCAGATTGAGAAGGCAGAGAGGGAATAATTCAACACATTGAATACCAACGGTATTTCAGTGATATTTATTTGTTCAGAAGCTAGGTAAATCGGCTAAGGGTTAACACTAACATTACTCAAGTAGAAAAGTCTGCAGAGACGTCACGTCACTCAACGTGTAAAATCGAAAGTAGGTAACCTGTAGGTAGGTACTTAAAATTAACACTCGAAAACCCGTTTACAACTACAATGCAAATGCCACCTCTTTGTCTACAATACTAATTCTCTATTTCAATCCTAGAAGGCGTGAAATGAGGCGCGAGGAACACAAAGGTAACACCTAGATTAGTGTCTTGGCACTGGAGGCAAAATTGAACAATATGATTCATGTAATGGAGGAAATTCTGGGGGTATTCTGGGGTATTCCTGAAAATGACGTCAGCTAGGTACCTAAGTCCAATACAAACTAGCTTCTTTGTATGATAATTCTATGAGAGATCAACGTTTCCACAGAGGTAATCCTCTACTATGCAATTTGACCCTAAATGATGGTCTTGTATTACTCACCTAAAGCTGATTTTTAATGGGACTACAAAAGAGTCCCAAACATACTCTCAAAAAAAGACCTGAGGTTGAATCTTACCCAATTCATGCCCTGTCTCTTCCGTGGCCATTACCAGGTGGCTAAGAGAAACGTAGAAGGCCTAACGGGACACAGAATGCACAAATCCCTCACTGGTACCTTTTTTTCCCCCCTCCTTAACAACATGCAGGAAGGCGTGAAATGAGGCGCGAGGAACACAAAGGTAACACCTAGATTAGTGTCTTGGCACTGGAGGCAAAATTGAACAATATGATTCATGTTTTTTTTTTTATTTGATTACACGCGATATGATTCATGTAATGGAGGAAATTCTGGGGGTATTCTGGGGTATTCCTGAAAATGACGTCAGCTAGGTACCCAAGTCCAATACAAACTAGCTTCTTTGTATGATAATTCTATGAGAGATCAACGTTTCCACAGAGGTAATCCTCTACTATGCAATTTGACCCTAAATGATGGTCTTGTATTACTCACCTAAAGCTGATTTTTAATGGGACTACAAAAGAGTCCCAAACATACTCTCGAAAAGACCTGAGGTTGAATCTTACCCAACTCATGCCCTGTCTCTTTCGCGGCCATTACTAGGTGCTAGGTGGCTAAGATTAGAAGGAAGGCCTAACGGGTCACCAGAAAGCACAAATCCCTCACTGGCGCCTTTCTTTCCCCCCTCCATAACAACATGCAGGAATGTACATACCTAAAGGCACGTTATATAGCTTAACATAAAAAAACACGTGGGCGGGAGCGGGTGAAAAAGTTAGCTCTGTGGTCAAATAGCCCCTCCTGTACCCTCGAAATGGCCTTTGTAAAAGATTAAAGCAAAAAGTCGAGATAATTGAAAACATCTGCTTTCCCGAAGTTTTGAATAAGGAATTAACTTCTACTTAGGTAGATTATGTGTAATGAATTTTCAGGAATTTTCTAATTGGAGTTAGCAAACAAATCATGCCTCTTTAATTTATACCTGTAGGTTGCATATACAATGTTACATAGATACTACTTTGGCTTGAAATGGTTCAGGAAATCACAAAAGTTCAGGATCAGTATTAAGTCTTCCTCTGTGCATATTATATAGGTACAAGTAGAGCAGTAGAGGTAGCAAGTTTAATGAACCTCAAACATTTCTTTTTCTTCATTTTTCCTAATTTAAAACAAAATACTTTGGGCTCAGTAAGTACAGCACCTCGGAAAACCTGATAAATAATGTGCATGAGATAAAAGCCATCGCACAGAGTAATTTCTTTAGTGTTTTCAACCAAAAAAAAAAAAAAAAAAAAAAAAATACGAGAAGAATATTTCAAATTTCAAAATGAAATTTCAAAAACTAATTTTTTTCTCCAGTGTGCTTATTGAGCATTTCCTTTCATTGACATCATTTTGCGCTTTCTTTACGACCTTTTCCGTTCCCACTTCCCCACTTTCTGTTTCAGTGCCAACAAGTTTCGCTTTCATTCTGCTCATAAGCAACGTCATCAAAAGTTCAAAGCTCCCATGTGTATAATTATGCTATGTGTGTTCTCTGATTTGTGTGATATTTAACGGAAAGACTCTGGAGTCTGGTAAGCGTTAGAGCGCGGGTTCAAAGCCCAACCAAGGCATTAAATGTTATCGTCATTTCTTCAAGACTTTGATCATTAGGTGGTAGAGAATAGAGAATGCCTTAATGGGTAATCACACGTGGTTATGTACATAATAGTCACAATACCTATGTCGAGCAGTCATCATCTGCGACTTTCGGGTCCTAAGCAACCCTTAAAGTAAGTATTTTATGTGTAATAATGAGTGTAATAACAATACTATTTCTTCAAGACTTTGATCATTAGGTGGTAGAGAATAGAGAATGCCTTAATTGGTAATCACATTGCACGTGGTTATGTACATAATAGTCACAATACCAATGTCGAGCAGTCATCATCTGCGACTTTCGGGTCCTAAGCAACCCTTAAAGTATTTTATGTGTAATAATGAGTGTAATAACAATACTCAATTTGTTCTTTAAGTATTTTGTTTGATTTGACCATTTCATATCATGATCAAAATGAATTCCCAGATATTTCATAGTTTTATCGTTTTATGTTACAATGTTACGTTTCGCAACCATTTAGTAACACGTGACACTCCAGCCTTCCAATGGTTTTGCTTTCATTGTTGTATTTTATTTTGGTAAAAAAATGCTGGTTATTCGTAGTAGGTACATTACAATTCTATACTTATTCACAATTGGCAGGTAATTAGGTATTCAAAGTAGTAGGTATAACAAAATAACAAATTTATATTTTGTTGTGACAAATTTCATGTGAGGGAAAAATCTGTAGGTAGTTCCTTTTGAGCTTTTCCCTGTAGGTATATAGCCCTAAATAGCGGAACTTTGGCCCGAGGATAACGGCCGAACCGTACCTTCTGGAAATAGGGCCCGAGGATACTTTTGATCTACATAACTTATCGAATCTCATAAGTTACCGAATAAAATAATTACCTACCATCTTCTGTAATGTAGGCATTAATCAGATTGAAATGGAAATAACTCTCAAATCTCACTGCATAAT